>NC_068406.1:22038663-22198663 GCF_023724105.1 Carassius gibelio
TTGTAAACATCATGTGAGATCAAGTTTTTCATTACAGCCACCATTTAAATGTCCATATTTCAACACTAAATTGTCGTATCAATTCTGTTATTATAAAAGCTGCCTTATGTGTAGTTTAAATTTGAACTGTTTTTATTTTAGTGTACACTATGAGATAAATTGGATTACTTAATACCATTTTATTTTTAAGTGCATTTAGACTTTTTGGTTTCCAATTTTAATTTTCAGTGCATCACTAATAAGAAGTACTATTTAATGAACTTTTAAAACTTTATACACTGAACAAAATTATAAATGCAACGCTTGTTTTTGCCCCCATTTTCATGAGCTGAACTTAAAGATCGAAGACTTTCTATGTTCACAAAAGGCCTATTTCTCTCAATTATTGCTCACAAATCTGTCTAAATCTGTGTTAGTGAGCACTTCTCCTTTGCCGAGATAATCCATCAACCTCACAGGAGAGGTATATCAAGATGCTGATTAGACAGGTGTGCCTTAACTGCTGCATCAATCGGTTTGCATAACCAAAGAATTTCTGCATAAACTGTCGGAAACCGTCTCAGGGAAGCTCATCTACATGCTGGTCATCCTCATCGGGGTCTCAACCTGTCTGCAATTCATCGTAGTGACCAACTTGAGTGGGCAAATGCTCACAATTCGATGGCGCCTGGCACTTTGGATAGGCGTTTTATTCACAGATGAATCCCGGTTTTCACTGTACAGGGCAGATAGCAGACATGCAGTTGTCTGGGTGAGCAGTTTGCTGATGTCAACATTGTGTATCAACTGGCTCATGGTGGTGGTGGGGTTATGGTTGGGGCAGTCATATGTTATGGACACCAACCACAGGTGCATTTTATTGATGGTATTTTGAATGCAGAGATACCGTAATGAGATCCTGAGGCCCATTGTTGTGCCATTCCTCCACGACCATCATCAGCATGATAATGCATGGCCACATGTTGCAAGGATCTGTACACAATTACTGGAAGCTGAAAACATCCCAGTTCTTGCATGGTCAGCATACTCACCAGATGTCACCCACTGAGCATGTTTGGGACGCTCTGGATCGGAGTATACGACAGCGTGTTCCAGCTCTTGCCTATATCCAGCAACTTCGCAGAGCCATTGAATGTGGACAGGCCACAGGCCACAATCAACATCCTGATCAACTCTATGCGAGACGGAGATATGTTGCACTGCATGAGGCAAATGGTGGTCACACCAGATAGTGACTGGTTTTCAGACCCCCCAATACAGTGCACATTTTAGAGTTGCCTTTTATTGTGGCCAGACTAAGGCACACCTGTGCAATAATCATGCGGTCTAATCAGTATCTTGATATACCAAACCTGTGAGGTGGATGGATTATCTTGGCAAAGGAGAAGTGCTCACTAACACAGATTTAGGAACAATATTTAAGAGAAACAGGCCTTTTGTGTACATAGAAAAAGCCATATATTTTTCATATCAGCTCATGAAAAATGGGGGCAAAAACAAAATTGTTGAGTTTATAATTTTGTTCAGTGTATAAGAGAAAGAGAAAAAAAATCTAACAGTTGAGCTGTACTTTATTTTCATAAGTGAAGTACAGGGAGTTATCAACAATTTAGGAATACAAAATCATTTTAAAAGTTATTACAAAAGATTTATTGAAAACTGACACCAGGTTTATGCACAAAAACTAAAACTGTGATAAGCCACACCAGGCCGTAACTTCTCAGAAGTGACTGAACAAGTGGTGCAGTCTTTTGCCAAACTTCTAAGGGGTAAACTTTTTAGAAAAGTGTCTACAGAAGGACCCTGTGATGGCTAAAGTATCTGGTATGTATGGAGTAGGAACTACGATTATGGAATTTACTGAATAATACTGCAAAGCAAAAGCTGAAGAGTAGGAATTCATGAAAGTGTTGTAGATCTTTAATGAGATCAATTATGACGCCTGCCCTTCCAGCTCTGATGCAGGGGTGTCCGGTTCTTCATCATTGTAGATGTTCTCAGCCTAGAAAAGAGACATTTAGTCTGAGATTATGACAAAGTCCTAATATCAGAGTTGATCAAAAACTACAAATCAAAAACTACTTTATTAGTGACTTTCATTACCAAAGGAAGGTAAATCTTTTATGTTTTCGCTGAACTTACCATCTGCCATACTTGCATAATGTTGTCCTCTGACACGGAACAGATTACCCAAGGGTCATTTGGGTTCCAGGAGAAATCAGAGATCTTAGCTGTGTGCCCACCATGAATGAACTACCGAAACATCAAAATTGTCCATACATTAGATGTCAGTAAAAAATAGGGTTAGAAATAGGGTAAAAAATAAGTCAGAAATATCAGTAGGGATGTTAAGCACTGGAACTTTGGTACTAACTTTCAACTTTGCTATTCATCAAAGGATTCTTTGTAAAAATATACTACAAATGTACAAAATTTTAGGCAGCAAAACATTTTTCAACATACATTGATAAAAATATATATATATATTTCTTGAGCAGCAAATCAGCATATTAGAGTAATTTCTGAAGGATCATGTGACACTGAAGACTGGAGAAATGTTAAAATTCAGCTTTGCATCACATGAATTAATTGCATTTTAAAATATTACAACAGAAAACAGTTCTTTTAAATTGAAACAATATTTCAAATTATTACTCTTTTCAATTTTTTTTAATCGAATAAATGCAGCCTTGGTAAGCAAGTCTAAAAGTCCTTTTTCATACAAAGAAAAATAAATTCATATATATATATATATATATTAATTGCCATACTAATATTCAACATTTTACATGAAATATTGTGAACTTAGCATGTCTTTGCTTTGGTATTGAAATAGTCATCAAGAGTAGCTGTATCTGTACGATTGTTTTCAGCAAGTCCTTCTTTACTCACCAGCAGCTCAGGTGGCCCGTCCTCTGCATCCTCCGCAGACTGCTCTTCTCCGATTTTACTAGAGGACATACATGTAACAATTCAATCAATATATGTTTAAGGCATCAGTGCATCTAAATATAGTTAGATGTTCACATTAACATCAGGAATGAAAATCAGCAGAATAAAGAAAGTAATGAAGTTATACCTTAGATCCCAAACATTGAGGCGTCTGTCTGTGCCACTGGAAGCCAGGATGGTCTCGTTATGTGGAGACCACTGGACCTGTCAAGTGCATCAAACATTATAACTGCAATAATCTGTTTACATTTTTCTTGGATTTAATATTGTTACACTGTCACAGAATCTTGAGTGTTATTCTTCGAGTGTTACCTGGAAGATTTCATCCTTGTGTGACTCAAAAGAGTGAAGCTTCAGCTTCAGGTTACGCAGATCCCACAATGCAACAGTCTAAAGCAAAAAACACACACATCAAACCAGTGAGCATCAATTCAGGCTTTAAGGGGTTCTCTTCTGCATGGGGAAGGATCTCCAAATCAAAACGTCTCACAGATGTGTGTGCATGTGTGATTATGCAGATCACAGACCTTGTCTGCCGAGCCAGTGGCCAGGATGAACTCGCTGTAGGAGTTGAAGGACAGGCAGTTGACTTCAGCTGTGTGGGCATCCACGGCATGACTAGGCTTTGAGGTGTTATTAGATCGTGTGTCCCAGCTGTTGTAGACAGACATTTCATAGTGTAATTCATCTCAACATAAAAAAGTCCTATAGACCATATGTGCTTCTCTCAGCTTATTAATCATGATTGTCTATGATAATGTGGCACCCATGCCACTCGACCTTATGCAAAATGTTCTAATGAGCTGAATCCACTGGCAAATAAGTATGCTGATGTGGCGAGTGAGGCCAGGTGTAGTGATTAGAGATGAGCTGCACCTGCGCCCCACCGCCGGTATCGAGTCCCACGTAGGAGATGGAAGGATATAAAACTGGAGCGACTATAGTGATGGACGAGAGAGGACCAGGTCTGGACCATATTTTATGTGTTTGCTTTTTATTTATGCGCACCAGTCGTCCGTGATGGGCTGGTGCCCTGTTTTGTGTTTATTTTGAATATTAAAGTTTCATTTTGATTGTGCGCCGGTTCCCGCCTCCTCCTTCCCGATGAGTAGGAAGTTTTATCATTACAGCTGAATTTAGATACATGTTTAACCATTAGTGTAGCCTTATTTCATAGATTCCTGCAGAGCTTACTCACATCATGAGTTTCTGGTCATCAGCCACAGAGCCGAACAGCGATTCATGTAGAAGGTGCCAGGACACGTCCTCCACAACAGCCGTGTGCCCTGTGAAGATGGTCTTGGCATCTACTATCTTCCCCTCCTTTGGGACAGCACTGATGTCCCATAGACAGATCGTCTAAAGTAGGGATGTAATGTTACGAACATTTCTTTTATTTTTTGTTTGCATGAATACTAAAACAGTAACATTTGACCAGATTTTAAAATGACAACAATCTAAAAGCATGTTCTGAAATCTTCAAATAAAGCTTTGAAAAAAACTTCATAAAAGGTAGACCTCACATTTCAGCCTTTAAATAAAAAAATTATAATCGATTAATCAATTATTGTATGTATCTTATCTGCTCCATAAACAACTCTAGATTACTTATCCAAATTGTTTAAATGTGTAGAATCCAACTAAGCTTGGTTTTCCATCAACCGGTTAAAATTTAAAGCAGGGCATGCAAATTGAGTCTGTTGGTCAGATAAAAACTGCACACAGGCTGAATGTAAATGTAACCTTTTATATCGACTCTGACACTAGGTGGCGCTTCTAGAACAGCAGATTTACAGCTGTTCCCCATAACCTCCGTGGACAAAGCAGCATTGCAATCAAGAACACTATTAGGTATTACATTGAGCAAAGAAAAATAAAAATGCCATCAAATTTCCTAAAGACAATCAGAACCTTCAGATGTAGATTCATATACTGTATTTTCCGGACTATAAGTCACACTTTTTTTTCATAGTTTGGCTTGTCCTGCGACTTATTTATCAAAATTAATTTGACATGAACCAAGAGAAAACATTACCGTCTACAGCCGCGAGAGGTCGCTCTATGCTGCCAGAGATGCTGCTCTGTGCTTCTGTAGTCTACACTGAGCAGCATATAGCGCCCCCTCGCGGCTGTAGATGGTAATGTTTTCTCTTGGTTTTTGGTTCTAAATAAATGCAACTTATAGTCCAGTGCGACTTATATATGTTTTTTTCCTCGTCATGACGTATTTTTGGACTGTTCCAACTTATACTCAGGTGCCACTTATAGTCCGAAAAATACGGTAATTGATTCTATATTCATTTGTATAATTCCCTTAGCAGTCTTTTATTTTTTGTTCCTGAAAACTGTGCTTTATGCTGGACAGTATATTTATCTATTCTCATTAATTCAAATTGCGGTAATCGAATACGGTTATAACGATAATTAAAATATGAAACAGTCATACTAACCATAGGGAATCTTATGATTTATCGTCAAACCAGTTATCGTTACATCCCTAATCTAAAGTTGAACAACGAATGATCTTACAACAAACAAGTTTCAAGTACAAAGGTTTATGATTGCAAACTAAAAAATTTTTTTTTTTTAAGTTAAATAATAAAATGCATATTTTATTTCAGCTAGTTAACAAGGCAACATTTATTATTTTCAATTAGTTTATCTTTTAGTATAATAACTAAAATGAAATAAAAAAATACATATCTAAAACTACTAAAAATGACAATACCGTTAATTAAATTATAAAATCGAATCATAAAATCTAATAATAAAAAAAAAATTATAATAGAATATCAGAGATTATTAAATGACACTGCTTTGAATAGAGATCACTCACATGGTCATCCGATGCACTAAGCAAGTTTCCACTCAGGTTGGCGTTCCAGGACAAACCGTACCCCTCCTTCTGATGCCCCCGCAGTCTCAGGTCTGGACTACACTCTCCACTGGGGTCTGCAAATGGACAAATTACCATTATTATTCAAAGCAAGCATCTTCATACATGATTAAAGATTGAGCTGCAACAAATCTGATTGTCAATTAATTGCATCAGTATGCCGTGTATGGAAACCAACCGCCATTCATGGCAGTTTTAAATGCATTACTTTGGACAAAAGGCATCTGAAAAATACCAGAGGCCTGAGACCGAGCTTCTGTGTTGAATCTCCATTGAGCTTCAGACTTCACTTTTGTCTTATGTACTACTTTGAACAGGCTTTAGAATTTAATATCTATATTTAAACCCTTTTACGCAATTTATGGCATAGTCCACATACCATTCACTATATTTGTTTTCATAACCCTCAATTGGGACATTTTTGAAGGACAATATTGTGCAGTAGTAGTAAATAAATTTAATAAAATAGAGATTAAATCACTGTACTTGGTTTAAATAAAATTAATCAGATATAAACAGATTAATTCATTTGTAAAATAATTGTTACATAATTTACATGGATTCTTTGGATAAACAATCTAAAAAAAACACTGGGTTTCATTTACTAAGAGTGTGTATGCATGAATTTTGGCCTAAAATCTCAGAATGTATTCATGAACAAATCATTATTCACCAATAACTTTTCTCCCCCCCCCCAAAAAAAAAGTGTCATCCTAAGAGTCATGTTAACCCTCGTGCGCTCCTCATTTGGGAGTCCCACTCATGGTCTTCACAGTCAAAAGTGAACGGACACCTGAAATATAACAAGTTAGGTAGGTACCATTCCGATGAAGCTGTGTTTTTTTTAATTCGAAACCTAAACTTCTCCAGTCAGAAATTATCAAAGACTGCAGAAGGGTTAAATATACTTATCTTAAATATATTTCACCTTATACCATCATAAAAGCTGTGTTATAGTGCGCACTAAGTGGTTACTCTGTATACATACACAGATACGCGCATGTACAGTTGCCTAATAAGAGGGCTGTATAAAAGGTGTTTAATGAGTTTGAACTGGTTTTGAGGACGGCAAACTTGCCATTGCTCAAGGATCTTGCATCTTTCAGACTAGAACGCATCTTTAGAGAGTGTTGGAGAGCTGTAAAGGAAAGGTTGTGCAGAAAGCCTGTATAAGGAGATGGTTTGGGCTTGCTTTATGCAAATGAATAAACTTGCGCACTTGGTCATTCAAATTCACTAACATTAGAACAAGGTTGAGAACCTTTTTAAGTGGCAATTTCTTCTGTGCGTAGAGGTACAAAATAATCAGTACAATTTATCAGTGACTGACACCCACAGACCTGGCTTGGATGGGTGTTTGGTGTAGTCAAACACCAGCACGTCCGAAGTGGGGGTCTTGGTGGCGATGATGCAGGGGTTTTGCGGCATGTATCTGGCTCGGTTCACTTCTCCTTCATGGTTGATCTTAATTTCAATCTCGATCTTTCCGCTCACCGACCCAAACCCTCCAAATTCTGAGAAAAATACAAGCATTAATGATGTCCAACATCTGGTATCTGTAATGGGTCAAGTTTATGAAATCATCAGTTTGTATCATTAAAATAAATACAAACACACAAAAAATAACACTTGATACATCTGGTTAATCTTTAAAAACACAAAGCCATTTTTCATGAAACCTGATTGGATGCATGTTACTTTCAATCTTTCAGATTAAAAAAAAAAAATATTACTTTGTATTTTCAAAGCTTTGGAATGACACGATGGCGAATATATTGTGTTTTTTTTTCCTTTTTCATTTAACATCCATCTAAATATATGCATAAGCATGATCCAGTCCACATTCATGAGGTTGTCGAAAATGAAACATATTCAAGAAACGATTTCCTCTCATTCATCAAGTGAATCTGGGTTTACCCCCAACGTCCTGATCATACCTGCTGAAGAAATAAACACATAAAATAAATTTTAGTATACTGGCTTCAACGTGAACAACATACTAAATTATCCGTTCAGTTCTTACCTCCTTTCTCACTGTCGTAGTGGGACGCGTCAAACTGAGCATCATCATTAGGGATCTGAACACTGGCGATAACCAAGTGGTTCTGCTCATCTGAAGTGTGTGTGCCCAACACCAGCCGATGAACCACGTAGTCCTTTCCCTCAGGCCTGCACAATGATATACAATAATTTTGAAGAGTCCCAGTCATGTGTTTCCAAAGATGGAAAGGCTAGTTATTGGATTACCTGTTCACATCAGGAAGCCACTGCACCGTCAAACTCGGCCACTCAAGTGCATGTGTCATGACTAGATCATACAGGAATGGTGTATTTTTCTTCCAGATCTTGTATTCCTCATTTATTACTCTCTCCTCCACTGCATCGTCGTACACTAAGAAGAGAAAACAGAAAGATAAATCCGTGGCAAATGAATCCAGATGAAAACATTGAGTGATTTAATACTCATTGAGTAGTAAAAAATGATTGTATTCTCATATAAATTAGCAGGAACTTTAGTGTAACACGATTAAGTTCCTCAAATAGTAACGTTAGTTACATCGCAACATATGAATGATGGACGGAAGTCAAGAACGACAAAATTTCATTTTGAAAAAAAAAATCCAGTAATCCAGTCAGTAGAATAATTTAATAACGCCAGTAACGCCAGATGAACCTAATTGAACCGTGAGTATTTGGTAAATACGGGCTTAGACTGTGACACTCATTCATTCTCATGACAATATGTGGGTCAAATCCATTAGCACATCAGGCTAAAGCTAACAAACTCTACCAAAACAAAAAAAAAATACTGCATGAAATTCACTACGCAAAAACCTTACCTTCTTTGTCTGCCATTTTTGGCGTGATTTCCCGCAAGGTAGCCACTTAATAAACTATGTGGTTTACAGCCAAAAAGCAGAATAAACAGCTTTGCGGGGTTCTACGCTCGCGACTCTTGTAACACCAGCTCCGAGCGCGCTCGAGCATTGAGCATGCGCATCGAGTGCGACGGTAAAGGTGACGTCACCTTCGTGCGCGCGTTGTATGATTGGTGTGAAATGTGTTGCCATTATTCGGAGTTTTCACGTTTTGTCAACCGGCGAAATGTGTAAATAATGTTTTAATATGACGGACAATAACTGTTGCTCGTTTCAGACGAACCACCAGAGCCGCAGGACTCGCACAGTCGGTTGGATGAGTGTGAAACTGCTTCTGTTATGCTCAGTTGTTGTATATTTGTGTTATTTTGTAGCTGTGTAGAAATCAGTAAGAAAACATAAAAAAAACTTTGCTATTTATAAATAACTCTTTATTTAATAATTTTTTTTAACGACGAGCTATTCTTAAATGAGAAAGAAGGAAAAGTAAACGAAGCTATTGCTAGAAAAGAAGCAGGTAACTTATAATAACTTGTAATTTGATTAGTTACTCTGTATTTACACAATTTATTTCATGTTATAATTTCCTTGCATACATACATATCTTATGTATATCTGTATATATATATAGAGAGAGAGAGAGAGAGATAGCTAAATATGTAAAAGTGTATCTAAATATTTAGAAAACATAATAGACTTAGATAAAACATTTAGATTTACCTTTAATACTTTATTGTAATATAGTCATAGTAACCAATACAAAAAATATTAAATTAAGTTATTAAAAATATTTAAGTCCAAAGTGTCCAAGTGTCCAAAAACAGTTCTGTCAAATGGAAGAGTCACAGGATGGAAAGCCAAAGCCCAGAAATCTCTGACCGAATGAATGCACATCACCACAAACACTCTAAAAAGAGCAAGAAGAAAAAGGGCAAAAAGAAACACAAAAGAAAGATGAATAAATGAATAAATAAAAAGAGCTGTGTCCAGCTGTGGCGTCCAGCACAGGTTCACCAGCAGATGGAGTAGAGACCACAGATTTGGAGGGCTGTCCATTGTGAGGAAATCCATTGTGCACTTACAGATGCTACTAAATCTGATGGCATCACACAGTCTGGATAGATTATATTAAAATACATAAACTGTTTCTGATGTCTTAAAGCTGCTGTTTTAAATGCCTAGTTTTCCTTATTTTAGTTTTCCTAGTTTACTGATGAAAACTTTTCCTGTATATTTGTAATTAAATCTAATCTTTTCTGAAAGTGTTGGTGATAGAAATGACATTTTGTTTGTTTTCAGTGAGAGATTCCATGACATCACGTGGGTAAGCAGATCTTAGGGATCATTTTATTTAAGGTTGTGACAACAAAAGTAAGCAGTAGAAATATCTTAAGCAGATGAAATGATTGGAGAGGTCTTGCATTAATCACCAGAGAGAATATATTGTGTATATATAATTTTATTCATTTTTCCCCCATTAATAGTTTTATGTACTTACTTTTTTTTTAAATAAAAAAAATGCTGGCAAATATTCCTTAAAAATAATGTTGTAATAATAGTAGTAGTAATATATATTTCTGTTACAGTTTCTACTTGTTAATAATATGTAAATAATGTTTTGCAGCATAATATTCACACACTAGTTATAATTTAAGTATACTGACCCTCTATTGATTTATTAATTAAAAATTCTGTGGCATTCCACATTGTACAGCAAATTCCGTTATGACTGGATTCAGTGATTCCCTCTGCGTTTTCCGCATTGCAGAAATCATAGAGCCCTGTTAAAAACTCACCCTCAAGTTGTTCCAAATATGTATGAGTTTTTTTTTTCTTCTGTTATACATAGAAGATATATTGAAGAATGTTGGTGACCAGTTGTTGGTCCCTTCTGACTTTCATAGTATGTAAAAAACACTGTTAAAGTCAGTAGGGACCAGAAACTTTGGTTACCACCCTTTTCCAAAATATCTTCTTTTATGCTCAACACAAAAAAGAAATTCATACAGGTTTGGAACAACCTTTCATTTTTGGGTGAACTATCCCTTTAAGATACATTTGATGATGAGTATACGCATCAAGTATTTTTACTAGTAAAAGATCATTAAATAATTGCACAACATGCTGCAATATCTGACTTTATTCTTTTGTTTTGATGAAGCTTCAAAAGACATCTTCAAAAGTAAGTCAGAAAATCAAAGTCCAATATGACAGCATACGAAGATGATTTAAAGGAAAAAGGCATGAGGGTGATGGAAAAGATTCTTTGGCATTGGAAATGAAACCGTTGGCTGTTTAATGGTATATGCCTGAATCAATTAAGTGTTTACAGGAACAAATCATTACAGTGTTTCTGGTCAAGACTTAACTAATACTGACCTTTACTTGTGCCATAATACAATCTATGAATTTATGCCCAAAAATGTTGAAAGTTGAGTTACAATATCTATCTCTCCCTTGTCTTGAACAGTGACAACCCACTGACTCGGATCTACTGAGAGTTGCATAAGATACTGGCAACAGTGTGAGCTGGAAATTAGTGTTTTAAGGCAGCTGAAGGTGAGAGGTAATGCTTAATATCTACAGATAAGATGTTGTGTGGGGATGTTGACTCTAAACTTCGCTACACATGTACCGATCCATACCTGAATCCAAACAGCCGAACACTATAGGAAATTTGCATAACTAGTAAGATAGTGTGGCATGAACATTTCAACATGCTTGATTCCCTCAGATATTTGGCAGCAGAAATACAAGTGTCAATATTTAACTGTTTATGCAGTAAGTACTGATCACTACTTTTGCCTGCAAGCTAACCTAAATACAAATGTAGAGAAAATGCCCACAGAAAAAAAAGGAAGATGTGTGTTAGTGTTTGGGTAGGATGAGTTCTCATAATTTATGTCAGTCCAATCTCCTCCAGAACACTACGTGGTGTCTCTGCTTCCTGAAAGAGGTAAGAATAAGAGAAAATTCATTCAACAACTTAGAAAAGGCTCAATTGTCACTCTGTATATTACAAAAACAAGCAATGTGTATGTTCTTCACCTCTTGCAGCATGTCAGCCTGCTCTATGGCCTTCAGAACGTTCTTCTTCGATGTCTCCTGGGCTTCACCGCCCAGTATGAACTCATCCAGAATGTAATAGGCTTTCTCAAAGTTGAAGATAATGTCCAGTTCACACACCTGGTGTTCAAAACACACACAGAGTTGCACAATGAGTTATTGCTGGTAAATAGAGCAACAAATCTGGTCATCGGTTTAATATGATAATGCAAAATAATGGTTAATCACGACTTTTAAAAAAAATCTAGTTATTATTCATCTAAAGTTAATAATGATTATTTGGGTCAAAACTATAATCATGACTATTAATAACAGTTACTGTCATTCAGACAATTAGATGCTTAATAAATCGAGAGAAGAAGATATTTAAATTATGATTCATCATGCAGCACTACTTTATGGTGAATTTTTTGTTTTTGTATGAGGGATCAATATGAGGACGAGTAATTGGAGAGAGATGCAATTTTTCTTGAGGTTAAAAAGCAAATGCTGACAAAAACACTGAATATTTTGACACTCACACTGCCAAAATATTTGTCCAGCAGCTCCACATATCTGTGGATGATCTCGAGGGTTATCAGCTCATTCTCCTGGTCCTCCACAGCACAGCAAAAGTACAGGCTGGCATATCTGAAATGCAAAATAAGCTCAGCACATAAATTCAAACAGTACAAAGAAAGTGAAATGCTTTTGTCTGTTCCTCTCTGTTTGGCCGCAGTGTAAAGCTACCCAGTACAAACCATTAAAAACAATATAATTTTGTCCTGAGCAATCATTCTCATCTACCGTGATGAAAATATATAACGCAATATGACTGTGATTAATGTAGCACTGGGCAATATAATAAACCAAAAGTTGAGAACTAACAGTAAAAACTTACATTAGTATCAAATAAAAAAAATTAAAAAAAACTCAACCATACTTAAATACAACATTACAGGTTCATTTATTTATTTTTAATATTTCATTTTAAACCAAGGTTGTTAATGGTATATGCATATAACTACTTATAACTGCTATTATGCATATATATATATATATATATCATATTTTTCGTACTATAAGTCGCACCTAAGTATAAGTCGCATCAGTCCAAAAATGCGTCATGAAGAGGAAAAAAAACATATAAGACGCATTTATTTAGAACCAAGAGAAAAATTACCGTCTACAGCCGCGAGAGGGCGCTCTATGTCTTCAGTGTAGACTACAGGAGCACTGAGCAGCATAGAGCGCCCCCTCGCAGCTGTAGATAATGTTTTCTATTGGATTATTACGATTCATGTCAAATTAATTTTTATAAATAAATCGCACCTGACTATAAGTCACAGGACCAGCCAAACTATGAAAAAAGTACGACTTTTAGTCTGAAAAATAGATATATATATTTGCATCATGGTTCATTGGATTGTGATGTGTTTTTGTTGTTGTTGTTGTTTCTCACTGAAGCTGTTAAATACAGTTTTGTCTGATTTTCATATTTATTTAATTATTTATTTATTTTTTTATTTTTTTTGCTTCAAATCCAAAAGTTAAACTTTAGTTATTAGGCTAATTAAATATTTATCATTCTTGTCATTTTAATTGTTGAATACCATAGAGAAGGTCAAGAGCTCTACTGTGGGATGGACCATGTTTACCATTTTAAGAGGGTGATGCAAACAATAAAGGTTTAGCTACTAGGCTACTACTTTTCTTACTAGGTTAGTCAGATCACAGTTTATCAGACATATTTATCACAAAAATAGGTTTTTGTTCCAATAATGCTTTTTTTTAAGTCAGGGAACACCCAAGTCAATCATGTTCATGGAAAGTATCCAATACAGTGGAGCTATAGTTCCTTCCATGCAGTCCACAACATTCAGCATGGTTTTCTAACCTTTTGTAAACTATTTTCAGATCCCTCCATTCCAGGAAGCTGCACATCTTGGGTTTGCGTGCCAGCACTATCTGAATGACCTCCCGGGAGATCTTCTTCTTCTGTGTGTCTGACAGAGCCACGTACCATTTCTGAAGCCGCAGCTTTCCCTGTCTGCTGAAGAGCAGCATAAACTGCATCTGAAAAAAGAGCGAGAAACAGAGACTCAACCGTGTTTGTGCATCATCATATGTGTCTAGTCAAGTCAAACCAAAATAGTGCTCAGCAATTCCAATCATACAGCCTGGAAACGTTCGTCATGTAGGCAATTTAAAAGCTGTAAATTGATATGTTTCATAACCAAAGAGAAGCGTTTTGTCTTTTTGGATGAACTGCTTATGTTTTTTACAACAAAGCGGAAGGATCGTGTTCGCAAGAAGCCTGCGGCCGTGTAAATGAAAAACATATGAACCATCCACGAGTATTTGCTCCAGCAAGTCTACATAACCCTTTAGAGTCCATAAATGCGTAAAATTAAAAGTCGCTTTTACCTTAAAGTTTATATTAGAAGCTATTCCGTGAGCATGGGCTTTGCGTCTGATGGCAGTAAACGCAGATGTGAAGAATCCCGTTACATGGACGCATCGCCCTTTTGCTAAATTCCCGGATTCCTGGAATACTGTCCTCTCATTGGCTCCGATTCTCATCGATGACACTCTCTATTGGTCCAGAGCCGAACAGGATGGGTGAAGCTCCTAGACGACAAAAAATAAATAAATATATTAGTGCTGTCAAACGATTAATTGCATCCTAAATAAAAGTTACATTATATATGTGTGTGTTCTGTATATATACAAATACACATACAGTAGCCTATATATTTTGAAAATATTTACATATATTTATATTCATATGATTTATGTGTATGTATGACATGTACAACAAAAACATACAAGTCGCATTTATTTAGAACCAAGAGAAAACATTACCAGCGCCCTCTCGCGGCTGTAGACGGTAATGTTCTCTCTTGGTTTATTTCTCTCGATTCATGTCAAATTAATTTTGATAAATAAGTCGCACCTGACTATAAGTCGAAGGACCAGCCAAACTATGAAAAAAGTGTGACTTATAGTCCGGAAAATACGGTATATATATTTGCATCATGCTTCATTGGATTGTGATGTGTTTTTTTTTTTTTGTTGTTGTTGTTGTTTTCTCTCGGAAGCTGTTAAATACAGTTTTGACTGATTTTCAATTTAATAGTTTTTTTTTGCTTCAAATCCAAAAGTTAAAATTGAGTTATTAGGCTAATTAAATATTTATCATTCTTGTCATTTTAAAAAGATTTTTATGTTTTCAAAGAAGTCTCATGTGCTTACCAAGACTGCGTTTAATTGATAAAAAAAATACAGTAGGCCTAAAATTGTGTCATTTTTTTGCAATGTAAATTTTTTTCCCCTAAATGAATATGTTCTAAGTAACATATAGGTATGTTTTGAAGATGGTATGCTGGTTTATGCTGGTCCTTTGCTGGTTTATGCTGGCTCTTTGCTGGTTTATGCTGGCTCTTTGCTGGTTAACGCTGGCTCTTTGCTGGTTAATGCTGGTCCATTGCTGGTTTATGCTGGCTCTTTGATGGTTTATGCTGGTCCTTTGCTGGTTTATGCTGGCTCTTTGCTGGTTTATGCTGGCTCTTTGCTGGTTAACGCTGGCTCTTTGCTGGTTAATGCTGGTCCATTGCTGGTTTATGCTGGCTCTTTGATGGTTTATGCTGGTCCTTTGCTGGTTTATGCTGGCTCTTTGATGGTTAATGATGGTCCTTTGCTGGTTTAAGATGGTTCTTTGCCGGTTTATGCAGTTTTTGCTAGTTTATGCTGGTTTATGCAGGTCTTTTGCTGGTTCATGCTGGTTCTTTGCTGGTTTATGCTGGCTCTTTGCTGGTTTATGCTGGCTCTTTGCTGGTTTATGCTGGTTATTTGATGGTCATTTGCTGGTTTATGCTGGCTCTTTGCTGGTTTATGCTGGTATTACAAAGTATTAGTTAGCATTTTAGAAACTCTTCTAAACATACTTGCATGGCATGCAATATTAGAAATATCATTCTCAGATTTTAAACAGAACATGGTCAAACATGTGGGTACATTCGATTTCTGAGCATTGGGTTCATTGGCTTCACTGGTTATCTAAAATAATCACAAATTATTTGTTATGTATGAAACTCTGGCTAAAAGTGTTTATCAGTGGAAAAAGAGCCCAATAAATATTTGATTATTTCTATTTAAGTTTATTATGGTTTCACTTACATATTGGTTGTTATTGAACAGAGAATAAAAATGAAGAAATAACGCGTATAATACACCTAAAAATGTCCAGTTTGATACACCTATGACTGTTTCATTTCATACAGATGTTTGACAGTTTATTATTTAAATTAAAACTTAATCATTCCTGCGCCCCAGAAAGTCAACAATAACCAACTTTAATTACTTTAACCCTGTAGCACTCTGACATATCATCGTGAAGTGCTTTGAGAGCTTGTCATGACTAACATCAATGCCACTGTCTCACCCATACCAGACCCCTTACAGTCTACTTAGACACAACTCTCCACTGCAGATACATATCACAAGTCGTCCTCAGGCACACTTTATAACGTGATCTTTATTTGTCACAGATGCTAAGATATATGACCATGCTCCCTCTAACATCCGGGACCACAACCATCAACTTAAAGCTCTAATTAGATGACTGCCTGACCCTAATACCACAACTATTAGTGAATGAATGACTATAATTGGCAAAGCTATAATTTCTCAGTGCCAGTAAGTATTTCTTAGAACTGAGAAAAAAAACATTTACATTTAGTCATTTAGCAGATGCTTTTATCCAAAGTGACTTGCATATGAGGACAACAGTGCAGTGGCAAGTCCTGGTTAGTATAACACAGTACATACAGCAAGTATAAAAAAAAAGAAAAGAAAAAAAAAAGAAAAATTGAATTGAAAAAGAATAGAGAATTCTAGTGTTATAGGATGATTAAAATGTCATAAAAGTGTAATTCAGATAAATGTCATCAATTTTGAAAGGCACGGCCATTGCATCAACCAGTAAAAAATCAATTAAAGTTGAATTCAACAGAGTCGATAACTTCTGAAGAGAGAAGAATTCTGAAGAAATGTACAGTTCGATAGAAGAGATGCAGGAGTTTTACAGCACATTTACTTTTAATGTCTATGTTTTTTGTGCTATGTCTCAAATCGTTTTTATATTTATCTACTAGAAATTCAAGGAGACATTACACTTAAAGTCAAGTACAAACAGTCTTCTGACTGTAGTTTTAACCTTCTTAATAGTACATTATACTCTTTGTTTTTAAGACTACTATTACTATAATAAGAACACAATTAACTAAACCAATGACACCTTGTTAATCTAGCCCTAGTGACTCTTAACAACTTAATGAGTGATCAATTATACTATTCAAAACTATTATCATTTAACTACACTAAATCATAGCTTAATTTAAAACCAAATTAAAAGATAGGGTGAGGCTATAATTTTCTCTACAGTCACTGAAGCAATTGCAACTGGCCATTTTCATAGCCAAATAAAAGCAGGTGTTCGACTAAACAGGGGTGAGAATGTGTTATCAGCTTAATCATGAGCTGATAAAACTTATCAAATGTGCCACTTGAGCACATCAGAGAAAGCTTCCGTTTGTTACTATACCCATGATACTTCCACACTGGCACCATAAAGCTATTATTGCAATGGCCTACGGATCAAATATAATGTGGCTGGTTAGCAATAACTAAACCCACTGAGCGCTAGTATAGTATAAAATTGCTTTTGCTGTGAAATATTCACTGTGTATTGGATGATTTCTCAAAAGAACAAAAAAATCACTATAATTCTCAACAGAACATAATGAATCCCACTGTGCCATTCGAGGAATTAGTTAAAATTTATTTTTCATTAATTTTGTGCTTGTGCACAAGCAACCCTAAAGGCTATAATTCTGATATTTCTCTCACACACTTATGGCCTGGTCACTCCAAGATTAATATTTGGGAATCACACACACACACACACACACACACACACACACACACACACACACACACACACACACACACACACACACACGCACACATATATATATATATATATATATATTGAGAGAGAGAGAGAAAGAGAGAGAGAGATTAGTGCTGTCAAATGATTATTCGTGATTAATTGCATCCAAAATAAGTAAAAAATGTTTTACAATATATGTGTGCATATTTTTCTTAAATATATACATGCATATGTTTGTATTTATATAAACATAATATATATTCAAACATACAACAAATAAAAGCTTTTGTTTTGGATGTGATTAATCGCGATTAATCGTTTGACAGCAATATATGTACAGAATGTTTTTATTTATTTTATTTTTTTTGGTCACATCCCCAGAGCTGCTGCTGTTACATTAAACTATGACTTGGTAGTGCTCTTGAACAAGGTATTTGTCTCAGTCGGGTCTAACAGGCCTTTTAACCCTTCCATCTTAACTTTTTAGGAGAGACCAGTAGTTTTAGCATGACAAGCCAGGTCAATATAAACCATTATAGCACTGTAAGGAAAATACAGCAGTCAAAATTTAAAGTGGATCAAAAGTTCAGTTCATCAAAGTTGTCCTAAGACAGGGACGCATTTTGGTTTTAAGTTTTAGGACAACTTTGATGAAAGGTTTTGTTCCACATTAAATGTTGACTAGTGTATAATAATAAAGGAGATAAATAAATGAACTGAAAATGTCATTCGGTTTTTACAAATCTAACCTTGCATGACCTTAAACATGCATAAACTCCCTTTTCTGCCCTTAACTGTCAAAGGGCGTTAAGCTGGCACAGAACACTTCTCACACACTCACACCCTGTCTCCTTCTCCCACAAAGTGCAGGAGCCGCCCTGGATCTGCATCTCTATAAGAGGTAAGAGACGGGCTCAAAGTTCCCATCTTCGTCAGGAGAACTCTAACGGTTTGCTCTCTGGTTTTATCTCCTCTCCGTGTCCATCCACCATGTCTTTCTCTCTCCGTACATCATCCAACCTCAGTCCCAAGAGCATGGTTTCTAAGTCCACAGTCACTCCAATTCACTGTGGTTCGATATCTTCTTGCGGACCCAAAGCCTACAGTGTTTATGGCTGTGGTTTTGGAGGAAGCACCCGCATCTCTTCCTCCAGAGTTGGCTGCTATCCAAATCTGCAGAGCAAAATCAGTGGAGGAAACGTATGTTATGGCAAACCGTACAGCGGAGGATTCGGAATCACGCTCGGGAACTGCGACTACATCCAGGTGAATGAGAAGTGCACCATGCAGAACCTGAACGACCGTCTGGCGTCCTACCTGGAGAAGGTGCGCTCGCTGGAGGCTGCCAATGCCAATCTGGAGAGGCAGATCTGTGAGTACTATGAGAAGAAGGGGCCGATCGCACAGAGAGACTACAGTCCCTACTGGAACACCATCAACTGCCTGAAGGAAAAGGTACTCCTGGTACTTTTTTTAATGGATGGAATGATGGAAAACATTTATAGTATGCACCACATTAATATATATTTACAACAATGTTTTACATTGTAGATTGAAGCTGCTACCATCAACAACGCCAACATCCTCCTGCAGTTCGACAACTCTAAACTGGCTGCTGATGACTTCAGGATAAAGTGAGTTCTGTCAAATAACCTTCCTCTGTAACCATAGCTTGATAACTTTAGCATAAACTATTAAAAGGTTAGTTCATCTAAAAATTAAAATCATGTAATTAATTACTCACCTTCATGTCGTTCCTAACCCATAAGACTTTTGTTCATCTTCGGAACACAAATTTAGATATTTTCGATGAAATCCGAGAGCTTCTGATCCTCTCACAGACAACTCCACAACTACCACGTTCAAGGCCCAGAAAAGTAGTAAGGACATCATTAAAATAGTCCATGTGACATCGGTGGTTTAACCATTATTTACAAAGTTATGAGAACACTTGTTGTGTTCAAAGAAAAAAGTTAAGACTTTATTCAACCAATTCTTCTCTTCCATCTCAGTCTTCGATGCGCAAATTACAAGATTACCTCAGCTCATGCGTGTGGTGCTGCTAACACAGGAGCATAGCAGGTCCAACTCTCTTAGTTCACTGTATGTATATTCTGGTTCATGTAAGTAAGGCTGGGCAAAAAAAAGCAAATCATCCTTTCTCATCCAGCCTCAGCATATCTGAGTTCTCCAAAGGGGTAGTTTCATTGCTTTCTATGCAGGGTCAGAAAGCTGTCAGATTGAATCAAAAATATTCAAAAAATGTGTTTTCTGAAGATTTCAGGTGTGGAATGATGTGAGGGTGAGTAATTAATCACAAAAGTTTATTTTTGGGTGGACTATTCCTTTAAGAGTTTGTATTTCATACATGAATGGTGACTTTGTTCGCCTTCCTGTACATCCAACATTTAGATATCAGCAAGAGTTAGCTGTGCGACAGTCTGTGGAGGCTGACATCGCTAACCTGCGGCCCTTGCTGGACCAGATGACCCTGACCAAGGCCGACCTGAAGATAAAGATCGAGGGTCTGCAGGAAGATCTAGCATGTTTGAAGAAGAACCACCAGGAGGTTTGACATAGTTTGCCTGTCTCAGATATAATTATGTGTAACTGGTCTTTGTGCCATAAGCAGTATGAAGCCTAGCTTGGTGTAGAATTATGTTTGTTGGTTTTTTATATATAGTTTTAAATAAAAATGCCTTAGTCAAGAATTGATTCTTGAGTCATGTGTGTTTATAGGATGTGGCAGCACTACTGTGTCAGCTGACAGACACAGAAGTGTGTGTGGAAGTGGATGCTGCTCCTCAGCAAGACCTGAACAAGGTTTTGGAAGAAATCCGTTGTCATTACGAGAACATCATAGACAAACACCGCAGAGATCAGGAGTGCTGGTTCAAAGAGAAGGTGAGACTTCATCCACTGTTTCTTTGAGTCCTGTGGATGGTTATTTGACGTCATATATTTCTCCAGACTTCTGAGAATACATCACACAGTACAGAATGACAGTGGTGTGTGTTTATGACTCTCTTTAAGACGGCACATCTGTGCAAAGACGTGGCCAACAATACAGAGTGCCTAGAAACCTCTAGGTCACAGATCTCAGATTTGCGGCGTACCTTGCAGTGTCTGGAGATCGAGCTACAGTCTCAAATCAGCATGGTGAGGATACAGGCACATTATAGACGGACTAGCCTGACAAAATATACATTTTGTGTGATTTAAACTCAAAGGTTGGAATGCACAACACCTTTTTACATAATCTAAACAGATTTTAAAACACTAGGTCATCATACACTTTGTAAATGGTTCCTTATAAATTACTTATGAATGAATAAAATGAGTTTTTGTTCTGCTTCTTACCCACACAGAAAAGAGCACTGGAGTGCTCACTGTTGGAAACAGAGGCTAGGTACAGCACTATGCTAGCAGGTTTCCAGAAACACATCGACGCATACGAGGCAGAGCTTTGTCAGGTGCGCAGTGGCATTGAGCAGCAGGGCAGAGACTATGCTGCACTCCTGGACATCAAGAGCCGTCTGGAGCAGGAGATCACTACCTACAGGTGTCTCCTGGAAAAGCAGGACATTAAGTAAGGCTATCTTTTCAAAAATTAGTTGAAATTAGCTGTTGCATTATGTTTTTCTGAAATGACTCCACTAATGCACTCATTTTTCCCCCGTCTTATAGGACTCAAGAACAGGGTAATTAAAATATCTCTTTATGCAGTGGTTGAGGGGGTTGTTTGGGTCAGCTTCTGGGTGCATGCTATTCATTAATCTCTTTTTCCTTCCTTTCAGGTGAGGTATTTGTGTGTGTGACGCCAGCTGACACAATGTTCAAATGTACACAGGTTATATGAACAGCGTTAAATGCAAACAAATAATCCAATGGTGGGTCCTTGTAGTGCAAATGGATTAACACTCTGTAGTTACTGTCTCACCATTAAAGACTGATCGAGAAACATGTCTTGTATATCTGGTTTATTCTGGAATTTTGGGCATCTGCAAAAAGTGGATTTTGCCTTTGTTTATGAGTACATTAAATTCTTTAACATCTATTCTGACTATGAGAGTCATTATGCAAGATTTTGCATAACTTTAACTCTGTAGAACCCATAAATCAATGATAGAACACCACCTGAGATTATGATTTAGATTAATTATATATATTTTGTTGTTGGTGTTGTTTTTAAAATAAATTGTAAATGATATTTGCACATGATTTGAAAATGTTGATAGGTTACAGTAACAGTGAAAATTCCCCCCAAGTCTAAAGCCATGGCAACATATATATGGTGAAAGTTTGGCCCATATGTGCCATGCCTTACCAAAGCCAAATATCATATTTATCAGCGACATTTGGCCCAAACGTTTAAACTGTTTTGGTTACCATAGACTTCCATTGTATGAACAAAAAAATTTCTCACATGATCTCAGTTAATGTTCAAATTAAGAAAGAAAGTCAGACCACGAAGTGCTTTGAAGGTGATGAGGAGAATCTTGAAGCACTGAATACGAAAACTTGAGAACTCCAGCTGCAGTTCTGGATATAATGGAGCTTATTAAAGTTGTGTTTGGTGGAAAGGAGAATTACTGTAGTCGAGTCGAGAAGTAATAAGGCATGAACCAGTGTCTCAGCATCACTAATATTTAAAAAGGGACGTTGTCAACACAGAAAGGAGAAACATTTTTTGTGAACCGACAAGAAGTAGATGTTTAATCAGTGTTGAGATATGATTTAAAGTGTGAAACAGCGCCTCCGTCTGGTCAAGAAATGCAGTCGCTTCATACGAACAGAAATATCACATATCTATAGAAGCAGATTAGTCTCAAATATAATTCACACAAAAAACACGATTCACACATGCGTAGACAATTTCACATGCATGAAACCTAATTCACTTACACACCAAAAAAAAATTCACGTGCGTGAAAAAAATATATATTCACAAAAAGCAATTCACAAGCGCAAAATAAAATTATATATTTATAAAATACATTTCACAAATGCAAAAAACAATTTGTAGATATACAACTGTGCACAAAGACCTTTGAATGTTTAAAATGTACGAGTGTCTGAATGTACGAATCGTCATTTACTACGAATCCACTCGGATTTGTGTGTGTGTGTGTTTTTGGGACTTTCCCATAGACAGTAAAAGAAATGGACACAGCAACCCCATTGGAACTCAATTGTTACAAACATTCTTCCAAATATCTTTGGGTTTATAAGACAACTGGGTAAGTCAATGACAATTAATAAAGACATGATAAAAAGAAACCCACTTTTAACATTCCAGTCGAACACACGTGAACGCATTCTCAGAAATGTAAACTTTGAATTATAAACAGTAAAAGAAAGATTCATATGACTCAAATGATTCACGAACCCGCTCTGAAGTCGCGATCTGACTCAGATGATTCGCGAACCCGCTCTGAAGTCCCGATCTGACTCATATGACTCAAATGATTCGCGGACCCGCTCTGAAGTCGCGATCTGACTCAGATGATTCGCCAACCCGCTCTGAAGTCCCGATCTGACTCATATGACTCAAATGATTCGCGGACCCGCTCTGAAGTTACGATCTGACTCAAATGATTCGCGGACCCGCTCTGAAGTCGCGATCTGACACAAATTATTCGCGAACCCGCTCTGAAGTCCCGATCTGACTCATATGACTCAAATGATTCGCGGACCCGCTCTGAAGTCCCGATCTGACTCATATGACTCAAATGATTCGCGGACCCGCTCTGAAGTCGCGATCTGACACAAATTATTCGCGAACCCGCTCTGAAGTCCCGATCTGACTCATATGACTCAAATGATTCGCGGACCTGCTCTGAATTCGCGATCTGACTCAAATGATTCGTGAACCCGCTCTGAAGTCCCGATCTGACTCATATGACTCAAATGATTCGCGGACCCGCTCTGAAGTCGCGATCTGACACAAATTATTCGCGAACCCGCTCTGAAGTCCCGATCTGACTCATATGACTCAAATGATTCGCGGACCTGCTCTGAATTCGCGATCTGACTCAAATGATTCGCGAATCCGCTCTGACGTCCTGATCTGACTCATATGACTCAAATGATTCGCAGACCCGCTCTGATGTCGCGATCTGATTCGCGAACCCGCTCTTGATCTAACTTTTCTTTTCTTTATTTTAAACAGTTAGAACACAACAATAATTTGCAAATAACAAAATATAAGAAAAATAAAGACAAAGAAAATTTCAGCAAAAAAAAAAAAAAAAAAAAAATGAAGTCCCGATCTGACTCAAATGATTTGCAGACCGCTCTGAAGCATAGACAGTAAAAGAAATGGACACAGCGACCCCTTTGGATTCAACGGATAAAAATAAAGTCAATTAGAAGCACGCACTTCTGCATACTGTGCAGACTCAAACTGAGCTTGATGACATAGATGTCACGTGAACAACCTGTAAGTATATTATATAAAATCTACTGTTGGGTAAGTACATTTTGTATTATTTGATTAACGTGCTTGAGTTTTACTTGTTTGACAAGAAGGAACCGAGAGGAATGATGCCCACATTGTCAACTGAAGTAACTTAGTAAGGCTAAAATGAGCTAACATTAGAAGGCTAAAAGTTACTTATATTGATGTAATTTTTATTGGTACGCTTTAATTAATTATTCAGGGGACATCACAGCCCACCTGTCTTATCAGAAATGTCCTGTTCACTTTCTCACAGTTACACACCTAGTTAAGGGTCTTTATCAAGGGCATCATCATATTAAAGCACACAATCTTTTATACAATAAAAATTAAATCTAATGCATGTTGATAACCTTTTTCTAATGTTTCATTCATTATTCATTCATCTTGTTCCAAGTTTTTTTTTTGGCTGTAAAGATATTTTGAAAATAAGTGCATGTCATTTATCTTTTTATTAAAAACAAATATATTCTCTTCCCTTCAGGTGAAGTGAATGCAACGATGGCAGAACACCTGAAGCACGCTCCAAGAAGAGCTGAGGGTGGAGGTTACACAAGAAATGAGACAAACAGCTGTAATCAGGGGCGATTCTAGGATTTTTTCAACTGGGGGGCACAAGAGGGGCCACGATTAATACAGAGGGGCCAATCTTGTGTTGTTTGAACAGTATATCCAAATCATTTCAAGAGTTCAATAACCTTTAAAATCAGTAATAAACAGTGATACCCTATTATATTTTAATAGCAGTTATTCACTGCTCTAAATTAAAAAAATCAAATACAATTTGTATTAACTTTTCAGTTTACAAAAGTGAAAGAAAAACTGTAATAAATAAAATAATCCAATGTATGAATAGTGTACAACTCACAAATAATAATAATATAATTTATTTATAATAGCCTTATATAATATATATATAATAGCCTTATTTATATAAATGCAGAATAACATGAATAATTCATAGAAATAAATAAACATATAATTTATTAATATAACTAATATAAATTTAATATAATTTCATTATATGTCTTTGTTTATTATCCACATCCCATTCAATTTGCATAGCAGCAGTTGCAGTAAATTTGCATTGATGAATAAACAAAATCAACTTATGTCAAGGCTAATTAATCTTGAGCATATTGATTTAAAAATATCATATATCCATAATTTGTTAGAAAGCTACTTGTTCAAAAAGGTATCTTTAATTTAACATGTAAAATATGTGGATCCTATAAAACAGTTTAGAATAGCTTAATTAGTCCAGTGTTATTTTAGTATTAGTTATTTATTTTGCTATTTAATCATGCATTAAATAATTATGTATGTAATGTTTCTGGGTGTCATCAAATGACGTTTTGTCAATAACTTCTGTGAAGGGAGGGAGAGAGAGCTAGAGAGAGCTTTCCAGGGTGCAGACAGCAATCGCGGAGCACCATGGTGATTTAGAACGCCAACTGAATTTATTAGGAATCTACAGACGCAAATAGACTAAAGGTGTAGAAAAATAAAGACCTATATGTGTATTTTGGACTTTTTTTCAACACAAGTCTTATGGGAGGCCGTTTCAGCAAAAAAACGTTCCAGCGTTACTCGTCGTAATTATATTTTTACTAGTAACAATTCAATTAAAGAGCTCTATAATTTAATTTCTACTAGTAACAATTACAATTATAGAGCTCTATAATTCAATTGTTACTAGTAACAATTATGATTATAGAGCTCTCTAATTGAATTCTTACTAGTAACAATTACAATTATAGAGCTCTCTAATTGAATTCTTACTAGTAACAATTACAATTATAGAGCTCTCTAATTGAATTTTTACTAGTAACAATTATGATTATAGAGCTCTCTAATTCAGTTGTTACTAGTAACAATTCCAATTAGAGAGCTCTACAATTCATTTATTACTAGTCATATGTCTCCATTGACTTCCATTCATTTTTAATTATAGAGCTCTGCAATTCAATTGTTACTAGTAACAATTCAGATTATAGAGCTCTCTAATTGAATTGTTACTAGTAACAATTACAATTATAGAGCTCTGTAATTCAATTGTTACTAGTAACAATTATGATTATAGAGCTCTCTAATTGAATTGTTACTAGTAACAATTACAATTATAGAGCTCTGTAATTCAATTGTTACTAGTAACAATTATGATTATAGAGCTCTCTAATTGAATTGTTACTAGTAACAATTACAATTATAGAGCTCTGTAATTCAATTGTTACTAGTAACAATTATGATTATAGAGCTCTCTAATTGAATTCTTACTAGTAACAATTACAATTATAGAGCTCTCTAATTGAATTCTTACTAGTAACAATTACAATTATAGAGCTCTCTAATTGAATTATTACTAGTAACAATTACCATTATAGAGCTCTCTAATTGAATTCTTACTAGTAACAATTGAATTACAGAGCTCTTCAATTGATTTATTACTAGTAAAAATACACATTAAAGATATGTGTAATTGCAGAGCTCTATAATTGAATTACAGAGCTCTCTAATTGAATTGTTACTAGTAACAATTGAATTAGAGAGCTCTCTAATCGTAATTGTTACTAGTAACAATTGAATTACAGAGCTCTCTAATCATAATTGTTACTAGTAACAATTCAATTAGAGAGCTCTGTAATTCATTTATAGAGCTCTATAATCAAATTATTACTAGTAAGAATTCAATTGCAGAGCTCTCTAATTGCAATTCTTACTAGTAATAATTTAATTATAGAGCTCTCTAATTCAATTGTTACTAGTAACAATTGGATTATAGAGCTCTATAATTAAATTACAGAGCTCTCTAATTGAATTGTTACTAGTAAGAATTAAGTTACAGAGCTCCATAATTCAGTTCTTACTAGTAACAATTAGAATTAGAGAGCTCTGTAATTGCAATATTACTAGTTCAAATTGAATTACAGAGCTCTACAATAGCAATTCTTACTAGTAACAATTGCATTACAGAGCTCTGTAATCGGTGACATATCATTATGCTAATCGTGCCTTATGCATATTCAACTGGGGTATATAAACAGGCAGGCGGGAAATTTTGGCGCCCCCAGCTGACATGGACGAAGTACACGGTGGAGAGGCAGGGCTGAGCAGTCTGCAATATCTGCGATTTGTAGCCAAAACATTAAATTCAAACACAATACCATTTTAAAACCCCAGGACGTCTCCTAACAAAATAAAAAGAGAAAATGCAGATAACACATTCACAAAAGAAATTATAGACATATTAGTGCTCTTACTGCAAGTTGTCTAAAAACAATCTGGTGCTTCCTACACTCAAAAAAATGTACTTTCACTTTTGCCAATTTACATTAACAATGTGAACTTAATTTAGTCTAGTTCATTCGACAAAAAAGTGTGTATTGTCAGCTTTACTTAAAAATGATTTGTTCAGCCAACATAACTGTTGCATAAAAGTAACAGATTAATAAAACCAATACAGACTTAAATCTCATTGGCTGAGGATTTTGCAGTGTATTATGGGTAATTGTTGTTCTGTCACCCTCTTGCAGAAGTGTAGCACCATTAGATAGGTACCTGAGTAATAACAGATCACAGTTAAGTTAATGAACTTGTTCTAATATAATTTAGAACAAATCACACAAATAACTTGTTGGAAACGTATGTTTGTGGTCTATTTGATGAACCTTAATTAAGAAGCGGTATTGGATGTCTGCTCTCTTATTTACTGATTTGGTGTTGTGTCCTTATTAAATCCTTATTGTATGGCGCAGTGTTTTAGAAGTTTTTGAAGGAGACTCGTCGTTAATTATAATTTTCATGTACAATGAACTGAATTGTTGTTTGTTGATTCTACTAAGGTTTGTCAATTTAAGTTTACTTTAACATCTTTTGTAAAATGAACTAAATTATTGTTTGTTGAGATTAGTTAAACAAATTGTGTGGAACCTGTTGACATAATATTTTTAATTAAACCCAACATTTCATTTTTCTTTAGTGATAATGTGGGACACTGAAAGGTCTATGATAAAAGTCCAAAATCTATGATAATGATGATAGTAATAGTAATGATAATAATAATAATGATATTGATAATAATAATGATCATAATAGTAAAAGTTCTGAAAAGGCCAAAGTCTATGATAAAGGCCAAAATCTATGATAATGATGATAGTAATAATAATGATAATGAAAATCGTCTAGTAATTATCTTGGTTATGGATGGATTGATTGATAATTGAACATCATCAGACAAATAATACAATATGATAGTTTTTATGCATCAGTGGGGATCGAAAGTTTGGGCACCCCTTGCAGAATCTGTGAAAATATGAGTAATTTTCAAAAAATAAGAGAGATCATACTAAATGCGTGTTATTTTTTATTTAGTACTGTCCTGAGTAAGATATTGTACATAAAAGATATTAACATTTAGTCCACAAGACAAAAGAATTGCTGAAATTATTAAAATAACCCCACTCAAAAGTTATATATACTGTGTTCTGTTACCTGATGATCTGATGATTTTGAGATGCATCTTTTCAGACTGAGGACATTTGAGGGACTCAAACAAAACTATTAAAAAAGATTCAAACATTCACTGATGCTCCAGAAGGAAACAAGATGCATTAAGAGCTGGGGAGTGAAAACTTTTGAACACAATGAAGATGGCCAAATTTTTCTTATTTTGTTGAAATATAATTGTTTTCCATTTAGTTCTGCCCTTCGTAAGCAACAGAAGATACTTGTATGTTTCCCGGTACACAAATTAAGTACAATTTACATTGATCTTCAAATTCCAAAAGTTTTCACCCCCCAGCCCTTAATGCATCTTGTTTCCTTCTGGAGCATCAGTGAATGTTTGAATCGTTTTAAATAGTTGTGTTTGAGTCCCTCAAATGTCCTCAATGTGAAAGGATGTATCTCAAAATCATACAGTCACTGCTGGAAAGGGTTCAGATATGCAAAGATTCAGATATGCAAAGATGTGTTGCATCTTGGATAACAACGTCCCTATTATACCACCTGCAACTGGCAGATAGACGTAAACTACCTGTGTGTAAGAATCTTTTCTGTTCAACACTTTGCATCGCCCCCAGAACCATCGGATCATGGTTAAAATCCAAAACTGATCCGTGTAAACCCGAGATCAACAAGACATTTCCATGTGTGCCCATATCAGATGTTGACCAGACCTTCCTGAAAGAATGGCTCTCTGGACTGCCTACAGTCCCATTCCATTACTGCCGTCAGGACAAATTACACATCTTGGTTATATTTAGGAGAATAAAAAAAACTTTGGTTATGTTTGCACAGCACCTTGTCACGGTTTTCCGCTGCCTGAAGGAATACGGAGTCGAGGATAAACAGAATAAGGCTTTTAATATATCCAACACAGGGGATATCCAACATGGAGCACAGAGGTAGACACACGTAAGTAGCAAGTGAGCACAAGTGAGAAGACCCGACAAAACAGAACTGAAGGGACACGGCTTATGAACAACAGATAATTGGGGAAACACAGGTGGATGGAATCATTAAATTAACAGGGACATGGAACACATGAGGAAGATAATGGACACACCTGGGAACTAATCAAACACGGAAAGACAGAAACTAGGTCACGGGCAAAAACACATTAAATGAGTCCAGGTGTGTGACAGTACTCCCCCCTCCCGGTAGGTGCGTCCTCGCACCGTAGAAACAACAGGGGGGGGCGTAGGTGGGAACTTGGGAGGAGGTTCCGGTGGAGGACGGACTTCCAGGAGGGGGCCAGCAGACAGGGACCACAGAAGGAGGAGCCAGGGAGGAGACAGGAGCAGGAGGAGCCAGATGGTCCACCAGAGAGCAGCCAGGACGGAGATCCAAGGTGGGGTCGACGGCGGGAGGAGCCATGGTGAAGGAAGGGTCGACGACACCAGGGGGCCGACAGGCGGAGACTGCACCGGTGGGTGAGGAGCCCAAGATGGAGCAGCACAGCCGCAGAGCCAGGGTGACGTCGAGGATCCGGAGGGCCTAGGTGGAGCTGAAGGCTCAGGCGACCAAGGCAGAGGCGGGGTCCTGGCAGACCGCTGTGGAGCCGGAGTGACCGAGGATGGAGGTGGAACCGGAGGGAAGGAGGAGCCTGACAGAGCCGGAGGGATGGAGTGACGAGGTGGAACCAGAGGAGTGGAGTCCCGAGGCGGCGGATGGTCGACGACTGACCAAGGTGGAGCCGGAGGGACGAGGGAGCCCGGTGGAGCAGGTGGGATGACAGGCCACGGTGGAGACGAGGGAGCTAAGAGCCAAGGCGGAGCCGCTGGGTCGAAGGACCGAGGAGGAGTCCAGGGCTCGGAGGCTGGAGGCGGAGACAGGGCCTTAACACGCCGAGGCGGAGCTGGAGACTGGCAGTCCAGCGGCGAACCACCGCGCCCTGATGGCGCGGACTGAGGGTGAGCTGCGGGACTGACTGGCACCAGCAGGGATGACGAGGAACTGGCTGGTCTAGGAGGAGGAGAGAGGAGAAGGATGGGAGGAAGGACAGGAGGATCAGGACTGGACGGAACCAGCGAAAGAGGAGTAGAGGGACCAGCAGGTTTGGGAGGAGGCGGGAGAGGGAGGCTGGGAGGGAATACAGGAGACACAGAAGATTCAGGGCTGGGCGGAACCAGCGGTGAAACAGAAAAATCATGGCTGGGCGGAACCAGCGGAGACACAGAAAATTCAGAGCTGGGCGGAACCAGCGGAGACACAGAAAATTCAGAGCTGGGCGGAACCAGCGGAGACACAGAAGATTCAGAGCTGGGCGGAACCAGCGGAGACACAGAAGATTCAGAGCTGGGCGGAACCAGCGGAGACACAGGAAACTCAGGGCTGGGCGGAACCAGCGGAGACACAGAAGATTCAGAGCTGGGCGGAACCAGCGGAGACACAGGAAACTCAGGGCTGGGCGGAACCAGCGGAGACACAGAAGATTCAGAGCTGGGCGGAACCAGCGGAGACACAGAAGATTCAGAGCTGGGCGGAACCAGCGGAGACACAGGAGATTCAGAGCTGGGCGGAACCAGCGGAGACACAGGAGATTCAGAGCTGGGCGGAACCAGCGGAGACACAGGAAACTCAGGGCTGGGCGGAACCAGCGGAGACACAGGAAACTCAGGGCTGGGCGGAACCAGCGGAGAAACAGAAAATTCAGGGCTGGGCGGAACCAGCGGAGAAACAGAAAACTCAGGGCTGGGCGGAACCAGCGGAGAAACAGAAGATTCAGAGCTGGGCGGAACCAGCAGAAATGGAGCAGAGGAAATGACTGGAGGAGGTAGGAGTGGGAGACTGAGAGGGTATACAGGGGAATCAGGGCTGGACGGAACCAGCGGGGAAACAGGAAAATTAGGGATTACCTCCATAGACCAGTCCATCAGATCCAGAGCTTGCTCCATATGACTTTCAGAGACTGCATATAGCTCACCCTCAGTCGCAGGAGTGTGGGCAGGGCTTTCCTCCACGCCCTCGATCTCCACGAGGACTCCCACGATGCACAGTGTTGCCGGCTCACACACCTGGTCAGTCGCGCTCTCGAGATCCGGCTCCCTGTCAGTGGATGGCTCGGGCTCTGCGGCTGCGGTGGGCTCTGGCTCCGTGCGGCGTGATGGTGGCTGGCTGGTCTCTGGGTCGGGAGTGGGGCTGGCGAGGTCCTCTATGGGGCAGATGGTGAGAGATGAGCCATTTCTCGCCAGAGTCCACTCCACGAATGCGGCGAAATCCTCTCGAGGACCATCTTCGGACGACAACGCTCTGCATTTGGAGTTCAGGCTGGTGTTGTAGAAGGTGCAGAGCGCGCCGTCCGGGTAGCTGGTGGCATTAGCTAATAGGAAAAACTGTCTGGTATGGTCCTCGAGAGAACGTCCTTCCTGCTTCAGCAGGAGGATGAGGAATTCGGGACGATAGAGGGGATCCATAGACACTAAGAAACAAAAAGACTTTGAAAACACAAAAACAAAACGGAGGGAAAAAACACGCAGTTTTCTATTTTCTCTTTTGTGGTCGGGTCTTCTGTCACGGTTTTCCGCTGCCTGAAGGAATACGGAGTCGAGGATAAACAGAATAAGGCTTTTAATATATCCAACACAGGGGATATCCAACATGGAGCACAGAGGTAGACACACGTAAGTAGCAAGTGAGCACAAGTGAGAAGACCCGACAAAACAGAACTGAAGGGACACGGCTTATGAACAACAGATAATTGGGGAAACACAGGTGGATGGAATCATTAAATTAACAGGGACATGGAACACATGAGGAAGATAATGGACACACCTGGGAACTAATCAAACACGGAAAGACAGAAACTAGGTCACGGGCAAAAACACATTAAATGAGTCCAGGTGTGTGACACACCTAAGTGGAACTTTGATTAAGGGTAGAAAAGGAAAACAGTGGTTAAGGTTAGACATTAATAAGAAACAACTTGGTTAGGGTTCACAAGTTACACATCTTGGTTACATTTAGGAGAGTAAAACAAGTTTTGTTATGTTTGCATTTTATATGTAAGTGAAAGTCATGGCATATTCTACCTAAGTCACTTTTATTGGTTAGGCAATTGATGATGGATCTTTTTCTTTTTCCATACTTGTTCACACATCTGGTTGAATGTACTGTTATAATATCAATAAAAAAATAACAATGTGATTTCTAAAAAAATTGTTTTTTCTTGTCTACCAAAAACATTGAAATATAACTTTTATCAATTATGATATGAGACTAACGATAATATATATTTTTATATATACAAAAGAGTTAAATGCACAGTCAGAATTCCTCAGTGTTCTCTTGTTCATTTTACTTAACAACAAACACATGCAACCACAACAGGCATAAGCTTATTTGAAGGCAAAATATAAAACAATATTGCAACCTGGAGAAAAAAAAACTTGAAAAAAACTTTAGGCTAGATTTAACCCCGAGTCACAATTTATAAAAAAGTTTAAGACTATTTGGCCTAATGTTTTCTATTTTACTAAACAACAAACACAATCATTCTATTATTGCATATCAATTCTAAACACTGTAAATATTCATCTCAGGCATCATCTTAATTTTGCTTTAATGTGAACATGATTAATGTTACCTAAGTCTGTAAAATATTTCAGGATACTTTAGAACCACGCTACAGGGCTTTTATTTTGAAACGCACTGTTGTAGGCGGGATATCTGCAATCTGTTTTGCATCTCATGAATAGGAGTTTCTACTAGTAATAATACAATTATAGAGCTCTGTAATTGGAATTGTTACTAGTAAGAATTGAATTAAAGAGCTCTCTAATTCAGTTTTTACTAGTAACAATTACAATTAGAGAGCTCTATAATTCAGTTTTTACTAGTAACAATTGAATTAGAGAGCTCTCTAGTGGAATTGCAGAGCTCTGCAACTGGATTATTACTAGTAACAACTGAATTACAGAGCTCTGCAATTGTATTCTTACTAGTAATAAATGAATTGTAGAGCTCTCTAATTGGAATTGTTACTAGTAAAAATTGAATTATAGAGCTCTTTAATTCAGTTGTTACTAGTAAGAATACAATTGCAGAGCTCTATAATTCAATTAGAGAGCTCTACAATCATAATTGTTACTAGTAAAAATTGAATTATAGAGCTCTATAATTGTAATTGTTACTAGTAAAAATTAAATTATAGAGCTCTTTAATTGAATTGTTACTAGTAAAAATATAATTACGACGAGTAACGCTGGGACGTTTTTATGCTGAAAGGGCCTCCCATACAAGTCTGAAAGAAGACATGTTACTGAAGACAAACAGCCCCAAATCTCAAAATTGACCAGTAAAAAAAACTATGTTTTTGCATGTGTCTCACCCATATAGACTTTAAAAAAAAGTCTCAAGTGTAGAGCGTTAGATAAACATTACACGATTTGTTTCGTCACCTCACTTAAGTGAAAAAAGTCGCTAATTGACTGCATGATTCAATAATGACTTTATTAGAATTGCTATTATAGTTTTTTTTAAACCATTGCTTTAAATTGCGTTGTTGCCTATATCGGCGCGTTCGGCCGAAAAAAAGAAAAAAGTAAATCGTAACGCAGTAAACCCCTCTTACATTCAGCATCAGAGGAGCATAGTAAATATAATGATTAGCATCTTGGTCTGCTCTAGGAGATAACATCGTCATCGAACCTGGTCTGTCTAACACCGAAAGACGTTAACGTTAGTACCAAACACTTCTTGCACTGCAACAACTCGCTAATCAAAAACATAAGCTATTTAAAATAGGTGCTTTTTTCGTTGGAAAACAGCAGCTCACTATTCTTGGTCCTCGTTGAGAAACATCGCGACGCAATCATGAGTTATTTACTAGGCTGAAAGATTATAATTTGAATTTGTGAGTGACAGACAAGTAGAAGGGTGGGGGCACACTGGGGGGCCAATCAGTTTTCAGGAGGGCCAGTGCCCCCATGGCCCATCCCCTGGCTACGCCACTGGCTGTAATGTGTTATATGTGGGATAGTTCACCCAAAAATGAAAATAGTCATAATTTTTTCACCCTCATGTTACTACAAACCTGTATAACTTTCTATGTTCTGCTTGACACAAAGATATTTGGAAGAATGTTTGTAACTAAGCAGATCTAGTAATCTTAACAATCATGATAATTTTTCCTACAGTGGCAGTTAATGATTTGTGAGATTGTGAGATCTGCTTGGTTACAAACATTCTTCCTATGACAAGATTAATAAAGACATGATAAAAGGAAACCCTCTTTTAACATTCCAGTCGAACACACGTGAACGCATTCTCAGAAATATAAACTTTGAATTATAAACAGTAAAAGAAAGATTCATATTACTCAAACGATTCGCGAATCCGCTCTGAAGTCCCGATTTGACTCATGACTCAAATGATTCGCGAATCCGCTCTGAAGTCGCGATCTGACTCAAATGATTCCCGGACCCGCTCTGAAGTCGCGATCTGACTCAAATGATTCCCGGACCCGCTCTGAAGTCGCGATCTGACTCAAATGATTCGCGAACCCGCTCTGAAGTCCCGATCTGACTCATATGACTCAAATGATTCGCGAACCCGCTCTGAAGTCGCGATCTGACTCAAATGATTCCCGGACCCGCTCTGAAGTCGCGATCTGACACAAATGATTCGCGAACCCGCTCTGAAGTCCCGATCTGACTCATATGACTCAAATGATTCGCGAACCCGCTCTGAAGTCGCGATCTGACTCAAATGATTCCCGGACCCGCTCTGAAGTCCCGATCTGACTCATATGACTCAAATGATTCACGTACCCGCTCTGAACTCGCAATCTGACTCAAATGATTCGCGAATCCGCTCTAACATCCCAATCTGACTCATATGACTCAAATGATTGGCAGACCCGCTCTGATGTCTCGATCTGATTCGAGAACCCGCTCTGAAGTCCTGATCTAACTTTCTGTTTTCTTTATTTTAAACAGTTAGAACACAACAATAATTTTCAAATAACAAAATATAAGAAAAATAGAGACAGAGAAAATTTCAGCAACATAATAAAATAAAAATGAAGTCTTGATCGAACTCAAATGATTTGCGAGCCCGCTCTGATGTTAGTGGTGGGCGATACTGCAAAATTTGGTATCGATCCGATACCAAATACATATAGGGTCAGTATTGCCAACACCTATACCAATGCCATACTTTTTACAAAAAAAAAAAAATATATATATATATATATATATATTTTGAGTAGGGGAGTGCAGTAGGTCTATGTCATTATTTCTGAGGTGAATCAATGATCAATTATTTAGGCAAGATTTTTTATTAATGTATTGAAGTCCACAAAATTATTAGTTATTAGGCACTGTAGAATGAATTCTTTACAGCCTTTTAAAATAAAATAATGAAAGAATAAAAAAAAAAAATAGAAAAATGCCAGCGAATGAACACGTAGAAAAAATAATAGTCGCAGTTTCAGTAGTGAAGGAGAGTGCTGGATTTTCGGTTTGCCCCGTATTTTACTTGAAGTTCAGGCAAATGGGAACACCATATATTACATGGCAATCATCCTTAATTGAAGAAATGTGGCAAAACATCTCTGGAGAGAACCTTATATTATTAAATTCGAATGTGCTTTCCATATTTGGATCAACATAGGCTACATTTGTGAATGCACATTTTCTGCAATGTCGCATCAAGTCATGCTCCCGTGCGCCTCTTACAGACTGCATCTTTGTCCATATGTTAAACTTTCCACGTCCATGGGGAGACTGTAATCATCGTCATGGGTGAGTGTGTGCGGAGGCTCTGAGAGGACGAACGCGTACCTCCCATTTTTTATGACTGCGCGGACAGGTGCGTGTGGTCAGGTAGGCTTCAAAGGCACAATTGCACATGTGGAGGCAGTGTGAAGAAGCCCATTGCTACTCGAACCTGTTCAATCCGCTTGCACTTGGACCATAGTGCGGCCCAGTGGAAAAAAAGGTTGAGAACCACTATAACATAACGGTTATGGAAATTAGAACGACGGTACATTTAATTAAGTTGGAATGAAGTTACAAACGATCCACATCATTAAAGAGAATAAGCTCCGAAATATATAAAATAAATAAAAACGAGGATCAATCTGAAACTTTTCAAGTGCGAAAATAAATAGCCTACACACGATCCACAACATAATTAAGTTGCAAAGAGTATAGGCTCAAACATAAAATAAAATGAAAGAGGATGCATCTGGAACTTTTCGAGTGCAGCGCAAAAGTCACTCAGCCTGCAGCGAGAGAGAGATTTCCTTAAGATTTTTTATGTGCTCATTTTCTTTCTCTATTCTCTTCGTCTCTGTTGCCTCCAAATCCTCACTCTCTCTTGGCCCCTCTCCTCCTGACAGACAGACAGACCCACGTGGGAAGAGAGCTCTGCCAGGAAAGTCTCAAAAACACACACACGCGCTTTTTTTGTAAACAAACTTATTGAATAATTGCCCTTTTGATTCATTTTCTTTTGATTATGTGATTGCCATCTTTATCATATGGCCCATGCCCCATGTTCTTCTGTTCTTTTATGTATTTATTTTCTAAGATGTGCACTGTAGAATTGTAAGATTTTCACATGGTAGCTGATTTGTTTGTATTTGCTTTGTCAATTTAATAAAAAAACAAAACAAAAAAAACACACACACACACACACAAATCCGAGTGGATTCGTAGTAAATGACGATTCGTACATTCAGACACTCGTACATTTTAAACATTCAAAGGTCTTTGTGCACAGTTGTATATCTACAAATTGTTTTTTGCATTTGTGAAATGTATTTTATAAATATATAATTTTATTTTGCGCTTGTGAATTGCTTTTTGTGAATGTTTTTTTTTCACGCACGTGAATTTTTTTGTTGTTGTGTGAATTAGGTTTCATGCATGTGAAATTTTCTATGCATGCATGTGTGAATCGTGTTTTTTGCGTGAATTATATTTGAGACTAATCTGCTTCTATACATATCTTCCATTATGTAGGGTCCAGTAATACATTAGTGTCCCTGATGCTAACTAACAACGCAGAAAATGCCACTGGTGAAAAAAAAAAGTAAAATGTAAGCTTACAAATTTGAAAGTGAGATACGATTATCTGGAGTTGAAAAGAGAGAACGATTTTATTATTATTTAATTTTTAATCATATTATTCATCATGCAGATATAAATGCAAAAAAGTCTGGGTCTCACTGTCTTGTTCAGGCAGCGCTGCAGTGTCTCTTCACAATAGAATACAAAACAGAAAATATTTCGTTTGCATTTTATTTGTTTATTAATTCCAAAAACTGTCTGTCGTTGCTGGTAAACTGATGAAACTGCCTTACAAGAATATCAAACTTTAGTAATCAGCAGTATAGTTGTGCTTATGCTGAAAGAATGTTACAATAGATAATGTGAGAAGAAGAGTGTTCTTTACAAACTGTCAAAGATAATGGTGTCAACCCTGAAATGTTTTGAAAACCAAGTTTAAGGTATACATGAGTATAAAAGCAGTGTAGCTTAATAAGCAGTATATAGTAGTCAACATTTGAAGTGGATCAAAACATTACATTTAAGTTGTCCTAAAACCAAAATGCGTTCTTGTCTTAGTACAACTGAAATTTTTTTTATATTCAAATGCTGACTATTGTATACTTATTAAAGGTTTGTTTCAATATAAGAAAAGTGTGTTCAGAACTATTCAAAGTTTTTCAAAGTTTGTATGACACAATGTGTAGTAAAATTGTAGTTGTTACCACACACTATGCGTGAGCTCTATTCGCTTCAGTATACATACATATTACAGTAAATTTACCAGCTTTCAACACATGAAACTGTTTACACATGATCGCAAAATGGAAATGCAGTGAATGCATGGAAAAAAAGGACTGTGTAAAGGCATACGTTTCCTTTTGCATTGTGAAAGAAGCAAAAAAAAACAACAACAAAAAAAACAACAACAACAACACATGAACATGCAAAAATAACAAAACAGACCAAAATATTGGGACTGAACTTTAATATGGAATGCACACAATACATCTCCAAGTCAGCCACTCAATAATTGTCTTAAAGTGAATGGTAAGTAAATATATAGATATTTTTTTTAATCTGCACTCTAAATATGACACTTCATCGCATTCATTGTTAACACTGCCCACCTGCAGGGTAGAAAAACATTTACATTTATATATCCTCCATGTATTCATAGAAAGAGAGAGAGAGTAAATAGAGATGACCTTTTTAGGACCTAGAAATGAGGGGGGAAAAAAGAAAATATACAAATTACATAACTTTATACAATATTATAGACCTACTATCTGTAACACTGTTATAAAAGAAAATATAGCCTTACTTAATGTCCTGCTTTTCCAGGAGACACCTGTAGGTAGCGATCTCCTGCTCCAGACGGCTCTTGATGTCCAGGAGTGCAGCATAGTCTCTGCCCTGCTGCTCAATGCCACTGCGCACCTGACAAAGCTCTGCCTCGTATGCGTCGATGTGTTTCTGGAAACCTGCTAGCATAGTGCTGTACCTAGCCTCTGTTTCCAACAGTGAGCACTCCAGTGCTCTTTTCTGTGTGGGTAAAGAGAACAGTTACTGAATCAAACAATGTAAAAGCAGGTTTACCTCCGATAACAGCTAGATAAAAATTGCTTATATATAAAGATCAGTGCTGAAAACATGTGCTTAACTTAGTTTTGGAAGTCACCGATTAAAGCATGAAGCAATCATTTAACATCATTTAACCCTTTGTTAACTTTCAGACAATGTATTACCAAAACTCTCTTTCCATTGCCTCTCACAATCCTTTTCTGTTTTTAATTTTTTGTCTATCACATCATGTTTACTGCATCTCACCATTCTGATTTGAGACTGTTGCTCGATTTCCAGACGCTGCAAAGTGCGTCGCAATTCTGAGATTTGGGATATAGAGGTTTCTAGGCACTCTGTGTTGGTGGCTGCATCTTTACACAGATCTGCCATCTTAAAAAGATTCACAAACAAACACATCATGTGAGGTATTCAACTCATGAGTCACTAAACTATATTATGTTACATGCTTTAATACCAGACAGAAAGAAATCTCACCTTCTGTTTGAACCAACGCTCCTGTTCTCTGCAATGTTTGTCTATGATGTTCTCGTAATGACAACGGATGTCTTCCAAAACCTTCTTCAGGTCTTGCTGAGGAGCAGCATCCACTTCCACACACACTTTTTTGTCCGTCAGCTGACACAGTAGTGCTGCCACATCCTATAAACACACATGACTCAAGCATTATGGCTTAGGAAGCTATTGCTGTTCTTAATCTTCATTCAAAACATTCAAAATGTAAAAAATTACTATGCTACAAACCTCCTGGTGAGTTTTCTTCATATACACCAGCTCCTCCTGCAAAGCACAGATCTGCGTCTCCAGGTTGGCTTTTACTTTGCATGTCTTCTCAAGTATGCAACGCAGGTTATCAACATCAGCTTTTGCACTCTGCCGTATCGTCACCTCATTCTCATATCTGATTTGTGGAAAGATCAGAAAAGAAAAAAATCATCATGTTTAAACATGACAAGTACAAGCATAAAGCTATACAGACCCTAATCAAATTAGATGTCATATTGACTTTTATGATAAAAAAGCTGAGAAGGATAGACTTCAAAATTTTTACAATGTAGGCTATACACTGTATAAAGGTCTAAGATCTTTTAAAACTAAGACGTTTCATCAGTTAGCCAATCAGTGTATGTATATCAGAACATCTGTATATGATTGTAAGTACATTGTTTTGCTTCCATACATTTGTGTTTATTTATACATTTTGTATGTAAAAAAAGTGGGATTTTTCATTAATTTCTTTTAAAAAGGGACACAAATGAGACCTTACTAGTGATTTTGATTTGTAAATCCAAAGTTATGAAAACGTTTGTAAATGTCAAAATGCTCCAAAAGTACTAGATGTTAAATTGCCTTAATAGAACTCACTTTATCTTGAAGTCCTCAGCAGCCAGTTTAGCATTGTCGATCTGCAGAAGGATTTCGCCATTGTTGACAGTAGCATCTTTAATCTATAATGAAGATCATTGACAAAGAAAACTATAAATGTAGATCTTGTATAATAAGTATTTTTTTTGTATTATATTTGTTCAGAGTAAAGTATTTTTATTTTTTATTTATTTTTTTTACTAATCTTCCATTTTGTACCTTTTCCTGAAGGCAATCAATGGTCTTGAAGTAGCAGCTGTTGTCCCTCTGGCAGATCAGCCCCTTCTTTTCATAGTACTCCCGGATCTGCTTCTCCAAAGTAGCATTGGCAGCCTCCAGAGAGTGCACCTTGTCTAGGTATGATGCCAGACGGTCATTCAAGTCTTGCATGGTGGCCTTCTCGCCCTTCTGGAGGTAGTCATAACACCCTCCAGTCATGATTCTTGCTCCAAATCTTCCACCTTTTCCACTATGACATCCGTATCCGTAAGGGAAGCAAGCATTCAACTGATAAGAGCAGGTAGAGATACGTGTCTTTTCTCCAAAACCACAGCCATAGACACTGTAAGCTTTAGGAGCTACTGTACCACAACGCCGAGGATCAATTATGGACTTTGGAGTCATGGAGAAAGAGCTGAAGGAGGACTTGGGGTTGGAGACAGAGCAGGGCTCTGGGCTGGTCTCAGAGCAAGTCTTCACACAGGTATTGGAGCAGGTCTTGGGGAGGTTGAAGGAGGAAGTCTCGGAGCAGGTCTCAGAGCAGGAGCAAGTCTTCACACAGGTATCTGAGCAGGTCTTGGGGAAGGTGAAAGAGGAAGTCTCGGAGCAGGTCTCAGTGCAAGTCTTCACACAGGTATCAGAGCAGGTCTTGGGGAAGGTGAAGGAGGAAGTCTCGGAGCAGGTCTCAGAGCAGGAGCATGTCTTCACACAGGTATCGGAGCAGGTCTTGGGGAAGGTGAAGGAGACAGTCTCGGAGCAGGTCTCAGCGCAAGTCTTCTCACAGGTATCGGAGCAGATCTTGGGGAAGGTGAAGGAAGAAGTCTCGGAGCAGGTCTCAGAGCAGGAGCATGTCTTCACACAGGTATCGGAGCAGGCCTTGGTGAAGGTGAAGGAAGAAGTCTCGGAGCAGGTCTCAGAGCAGGAGCATGTCTTCACACAGGTATTGGAGCAGGCCTTGGTGAAGGTGAAGGAAGAAGTCTCGGAGCAGGTCTCAGAGCAGGTCTGTGGGCAGCATATGGAGCAGGTCTCAAAGCAGGTTGAGGGGAAGGTGAAGGAGCAGGATTCTGGGCAGGTTTTGAAGGATGACATGGTGGATGGATGCAGAGATGGATGAACGCAAAAGGGGAAGATACAAAATAAAATGCTCAAATTGTCCTGAAGCGTATGGTGCTTTAAGGCCAGCTCTGTCATCTTTTATAGTTGGAGCTTTAGGGCGGGTTCTACAATCTGACAAAGGGAGTGTGTGTGTGTGTGTGTGTGTGTCACCACCTGTAGTGCTAGAACTGAAGAACCAGAGTATTCCACCCTAATGAGGAAGCTGCAAAAGAATTTATGTGTGCGTATATATTTTTCTTAATAAAAGTTGGTGCCTAACTGGACAATGCAGACAATTATGAGTAAGTTTTAGACAATTTAGACTTTTAAAGACAGCACAAATAGCAAAGTGCGGGTGGCGTTTCAATTATACACATGACTCAAAGGTCACTAAATAGACTAATGCCTTCACAACAAAGACAGACTTGAGCACAGGATCAGAAAGGCCTATTAAAATAATTGTTAGATAAAATATGGTCATTTTGAAATTACTGCAATTTTTTTTTAAATACATCATTGGGGTCTCTTGGGCCGAAAACATAAAACAGTCGACACATAAGTCAGAAAAGGAGGCTTAAGTTTATGATTTATCCTAATTTAATCTTGCGCCATTCAAAAGTATTTTCAGACTTCTTGAGGGATCCTTTTCCCCCACAGATTTATCCTTCGAATTTAAACTTATAGTATAAAGTCTTATGGGAAACTTCAAGACTTCAGTCATCATATATCACAATCATCAAGCAAGCAGGACTTTTTAAGATAAAAGCAATAATAGACAGACAGACAGACAGACAGATATTTCTTTCTTTTAAATTCTTTCTATTTTTCTAAACGCTCAAGAACGACACCACATTTGATTGAACAAGTTTGCTATAACAGCATGCCCTATTTAAGTTACAAGACATAATAAAACCTTGCAGTCTGAGAGTTACAAAACTCTTTTTTTTAAATGTATAATGACCATCAGTTGTCCAAATTTCTCAGTTTTAACATTAAAAGAACTCATTGGGTGTTACACATTTTTTTTAAGTACAAATAACTGTTAAACAAGAAACAGTCTGCTGAACCTGCTAGAATGCTGTTTGCACGATCAAATTATTGGGACCCTATTGCATTATTTAATATGGGTTTATTTACTTTCAGCACTATTTTCTCAAGTCAGGTGGATTCAGAATTTCTGGAAAGAAAAATACCTAGAACATGAGATTCAGTGTGTGGCCAGCCTGACAAAGCACTAATTGGCTTAATGACAGTTCAGTCATTTAGCTGTTTTAGAGAAAGGCATGAAAAGCAGTTGAGTGTCTTTAAGTAATAACTTGACATAATTAGAACCATATGTGTAATTTTATGTGCAGTAATGACATTCTTTTTAAAAGACTGTGTGAGAGTAACCTAAAACGTGATTAGGAGCTAAACCTGTTAATGGTGATGCATGTCTCTACATACCATAAAAAGGCATAAGACGAAGGCAAATACATTTCTGTTCAATCTGTCACAGTCTTGGAGGAAATGAATTGAGTTTACTCTTCATTTAAGAACACTACATTTCTAATACCTATGTTAAAAATATATAATTATCAAAACTCATTGAAAGTCTATGAAGAACTCAATTTCAAACCTGTAAATAATCCTCTCACTGACAGTACAAGACGCCTGTATTTGTAAGCCTGTATATTGGACTGACTTTTGGAAACTCCTCGAAGGCCTAAACAATGTGGTAAGAGCACAAAACTTCACACATCTTATCAAAAACAGTACAGTGAGTAATGTGCAGAAGTGTTCAATATTATGTTCTTTATTTTCATTTATACTCACTCTGTCCCATGGTATAATTTAAATACGTTGTCTTTATGTTTAATTATGTCTAAATAAAAACTATTAAGTGTTTGTTGCAGATATATCACATATGAAGGTTATGAACATGAATTATTCTCCAGAGACACACGTCGATTAGTAATGGGATCGCGACTGTGAATAGACACTGAAGCGAGACCCAGACTTATTGTGTGCACAATCATTCTATGAGCTTTTATAATAAACAGTGAAGCTGGATGTAAAACAAAGCCTTTTTGACAGTACACCAAGTTTTCCAATATTTAGTATATGATTAACCATATAGACATTGCAAGGAGAATTCATTGCTTGGTTTTCCTTGCATGCATGCAATACAAAGGTAATCCAACCAGTTAACAATTACCTGATTAACCATTAATACAGTAATACAGCGAGACTCTGTCTTTTAATGTGGACTAACAGTGATATAAATATTACATGATTAAGAATTCAGTGATAACTCCAGATAATAGCAATGTATCGCTTTCAAATGTGTAACCTTTCAGCAATGGTGGCATTTGCATTGTTGCACATGTTTGTTAGGGATATTACTGTATGTCATGTCAAATAATCTTTCTTGAAGATATATGACATTTCAGTTCGCTTTCAGTGTCTACGTTCCATGACCAGATGGAGGCGCTGTTCCTCCTTTTATACAGTTGATTTTAAAGCATTTTCACCTTCCCCCAAAATGAGACCAATCTGACTTGTTTCTTAAAGTATATATTTTTATACAGAGATGGATAATAAATAATTGTTTTAATGTATTTTAACCAGGCAGGCCCAATGTCTGCACACCGATCCATCACTGATTATTATGTGTTGTGTCAGAAAACAGAGGCTCACTAAATAATTGGTTACTCTAAGTAATTATCGGATCTATTTCAGTTGTATGTTCCTAAAGATAACCTATAGATTGTATATTAGTATAAAGAGGCATCTGCACATTTATAATAGATAAATGCAAATTATGCATGAAGATTTCATGTTTAAATGATAGACTATACTTGTTGTGGACCTTGACCTTTCGAGCTATTGTAATAGTGAAAACTGCTTTGTTGCAGAAGTCTCCTTTTCACTTTTTTCAATAAAAATATCAAAAGCGTGACATATAGTGTAAAATTCAATGAGATTCTAATCAAGCTTAATAAAACATGGGCAATGACACACCCTCTATAGATTTAACTTATATATTGCAAACGTAGCTGAAGCCTTTTCTCGTCCAGATGTGTTTATTTCTGTTCTTTCGCTTTGATCAGTCCGTCCGTGAAAGAAGCCCAACTCGTTTAGACGAATCGGTTCTTTTGAACAGTTCATTTAAAATAATCAGTTCAAAAGCGGATTATTAGCATATTGCATTCTTTGTCTAAACTTTAAAACTAAACAGTTATATAAAGCCATATGTTGGCACACATTTGTAGTGTCTCTTTTCTTTCTTTATTTTTTATTTCTTGCAGCAATGATTCATCACATAAAAACAAAGTCAGTTAAAACATTAATATCATTTTCATTTACTATAATAATAAAGTTTGCAATTGGCTAAATGTTATTGAATTTTTTTTATGTAACTTTGCTTTTTTTAATTTATTTATTTTTGCTGCTACATTCAAATCCTAAATTTACAGCAGCTCGGCAAATTTTCACATGCTAAATTCTAGCGAAAGTTTTCCCTTATTTGCCACATTGACCACAGAAAGCTTGGTTTGAAAGTAACTTATCTGTGAACTGTTTAAAACATTTAGGCTACTAAAAACAGACAATGGTCGGTGTCATTGCACTTCCGGCGTCCAGAGTTCGAACCCCAGCTTGCGGACCTTTTCCGATCGCTTCTCTTCCTGCAACTGTCCTATCAAAATAAAGGAAAAATGCAAAAAAAAAAAAAAAAATCATAAAGAAAATGTACAATGGAGTTTTTTTGGCTACGACATTTCACCTTCATTTTAGATCCCTCGTCGGAAAATCAGTAAACCGATTCAATCCGATTCGTGAACAACTCTTTCGGTTCGAGCCAGTTCAACCGATTCACTGAAAAGCGAACGATTCGAACGTCGCTAGCCGAAAAGGGGGCGGGGCACAACGAGGACCATCTCTCCAACGGTTTGTATTGTTTTTTTCATGTGTCTCTGTCAGTCATACGGCTAGCCCTACCCCGCTCTCCGAATCCAATAGCGAAGCTTGTGTTTCAGACTCTTCGAGCAAGCAGACTCCTAGTCCGTTTTAATTCGCTCTCTAGCGTATCGACATTATTCAGCATGCCCGAGCGGAGGCCCTTCGTGCGGTTGCCCACTGAAGTCTACCCCGTCAACTACGGGCTGCGCCTCAAGCCCGACCTCATCGACTTCACCTTCGAGGGCAAACTGGAGGCAGCCGTGGAGGTAACATTAATGTTGCATGCAGCCCCTCTGCCCCGGGCCATAATGTCATGCCTTGTTCATGTTAAGCGTGGTTTTTAACTTTGCATTTTAATAACTGCTGATACTGTCGTTGCTGCTAATCTAAAGTGCTAGCGAGACAGCGGCTTTAACCTCCAAATCTTTAACATTTACGAGTCCAGCATGTTGGAATGTGATCATTTGTGGTTAAATACTTAAACCCGGTGACCTCTGAGACCAACCTCTCGCAATAAAGATAATTAACGTTAAGCAGGTAACGTTAAGTTTGTTTCCCCGCAAGCTAAAGCGCTAACGTAACTGGCGCCACACTGCTAACCACGTTAGCCTGCTGGGCTGCTGTCATGTACACAAATATATTTCGTAATTTAACCGCCTTGCTGGTCATAGTTTTCACGTATTTGCCCAAGACGAGTGAATCAGTTCCGTCTACAAGCTCCTGAGTCACTCTAAACCTGTCTGACAGTTTACATGATACTTTATAGCTTACTATAATCACAGTGTAGTGCCTCACGAAACACTGGGTGCAATGTGGACTTTGTGACTTGGGACAAAATAATGCACTTTTATACTGTTATATATAATCTTCAAAATATGAGGTTCATTAAAAGTTCATTGTTAGTTAGGCATAACTTTTATGCTCGTTAAATTCAACGAATATCTGTATCTAAATTTTTATCATTCTATATATTTGTGTTTTATATATATATATGTTTGTGTGTGTGTATATATATATATATATATATATATGTGTGTGTGTGTGTGTGTGTATGTGTGTGTGCATATATATATCAGGACAATCACAGCATGTACTACTGGGAAAATGACTGAATGTTTCTGTAAATATGGAGAAAAGATGGCAGAGGTCAGTGCAGGCCAGATGGGATGAAATTGAGGTCTAGCATATCCTTCTGCGTAAGATTGTTTATAATGCCTTTTATAGACCAACTGCTTTACATGTCAAGTCATGTTGTACCCCACTTTGATGCAGCCCTGTTGTGAAAGTCGTCTTGCCGTTGATGTTGTCTTGATGCCAAGACTTATTGGAGCATGAGATTAACTACATCCCCCACAATGCCATATGCATTATGACTGTGATTGGCTTCCATTTATGAATGCCATTGAAGTAGTGCACTCATAGTTGTCACATGGCCAGTACACTCATTGTATCCAAGTCACATCCAACTTCAACAAGCCACATGTGCTCTCTAAAGCTTCACCTTGGCAGATTCATGCCTCTAAACACAATGCGTATCATTGTGCAGGATCTATGTCACCATCAATAAAGTGTGGTAATAGTTCAGTTGAGGAATAATTAAAACAGTGTGTTTACTGACTCTGGGATGTATTTGTCTATGAAAACTAGCTTATGGGTGTGAGGAGAGCATGAAAGCTATTGATCGTCCTGGGAAAGTTTCACATCAGCATTATGCAATAAATGCAGTATTAAACAGCCTATTGGAACATAAGAGGCCATGCAAACTGTTGTTCTTTTTTATTCATAATCTGATTATATATGCACACGTCAGAATTTCATAGCGGCAACAGCAGGAGTTGGCCCTTGAGCCTCAGCAAAGCCGTCAGGATTCAGGCGGTGGTTTTTCCATGTGCATCATATTTGTTCGTACTCCCGGAGATTTCCTACAATAAAAAAGAAGGAGGTAAATTGTACGAACAATGATGTGAGCAAAGATAAAAACGGCTGAAGTACATGATGCCAATACACTCAGGGTCATTGAAAGAAGTATCTCATGCTCATCAATGCTGCATTTATTTGATCAAAAACACAATATTAAAAAACTAATATTGTGAAATATTATTGAAATCGAAATGAGCTAGTTTCTATTTAAGTATGTTGTTAAATGTAATAAAATTTCTGTGACACAAAGCTGAATTTTCAGCATCATTTCTCCAGCCTTTCAGTGTCGCATGATCCTTCAGAAATCATTCTGATATGCTGATTGGGTGTTTAAGAAAGATTTATTATTATTATTATTTTTATATAAATTCTTGGAGAAAAGAGTTCTGCTGTTTTTCTTTTTAAGACTCTTTGATGAATAGAAAGTTCAAAAGAACAGCATTTATTTGAATTAGAAATCTTCTGTAACATTGTGAATGCTTATAAATGTCACTTTTGATCAAATCGCAGGGGTTCACACTGGTCCTTGAAAGTTTGTGAATCACAATTTTCTTTTTCAAGGCCCTGGAAAGTTTTTGAAAAAAAAAAAAAGTCTGCTAATGTGTTATTTCGCCAACAATTCGTGGCCTATGTCTAGAAGTTTGCTTGATTTACATTAGTTACGTGCATTATTACTAGGGATGCACGATAATATCGGCACAACATCGGTATCGGCCGATAAAAGCTTAAAATGACCATTATCGGTATCGGCCGATATGAATATTTCTGCCGATGAGCCAAACCGATATTCTCCAAGTGAAATAATTGACCTGTTTTTCAGATGTGAATGTCTGTCTACATTTGTAAAATAATAAATTTATGGTAGAATCAGTACAGAAGAGATACATGGATTTCTCTTCAGTAAAATTAAAGTTTAAATATATCAGTATATATTTGTAAATATATCAGTATATATTTGTATATATATCGATATCGGTATCGGCATCGGCCAAAATTATTTAGAAAATATCGGCATATCGAATATCGGCCAAAATCCAATATCGTGCATCCCTAATTATTACTAGGTTCACTTTATGCTGTACATACATTGCCATGACGTTAGAGTGACCATATTTCTTCTCTTTTTCCAAACATTTCTTCTTTTTAGACCTTAAAAAAAAATGCAACTGTCTGGGATTTCTGAATCGCCCCAAAATTTCGGGAATTCTGCTTTTGCTTTCTAGAGTCCCCAGTGTGTTTTTGTATTAGAGCGCTGTGAGGAACTGATGTCTTAATGAATTTCTTCCTGAGATTTGTGTGTCCAATCCCGTCCGCTCCCTGCAAACATTCTCATATTGCATAATTTTCGTGCATCAGGGAGCTGCTATCAATACAGAGAGTATTTAAATCTCTTTTGAAACGGCCATCTTTCTCTCTTCAACCCATGAACATCCGAATCTCACTCCTGCAGCTCGTGTTGAATGCAGGGTTGCCTATGTATTTTTTCTATGACTACTTTTAAACTGTTAATGGGTTGATTTTTCCCATGGGTTAAAGGTTTTAATTGTTGCTTAATTACATTTGACTAAAATGCTAGTATTGAAACATTTTGCATTCTGCCTATGATGAAACTGTGCTAGATGTTAAGTTTTGTGAAGGAGGGCTGCTGGTAGCAAGCTTTCTAGCTCTGTTTATGATCAATATGCATAACAGTGACTGTAAAATATATATTTAGGTAAGGAAATAACATTTTCAGTTTTGATATTTGAGATATGGTCATTGCACTATTTTGAGCACTACTTTAACCACCAACCCACCACACCCCAGCCCTCCACCCCGCCCACAGTCACCGTCCTCTTTTTGTAAAACTAAAATATGGTCACTCTACACGGCGTTAATTCATGCACAAAACTACAAGATTGGTAACTCTATGTTTCACAGACACACCCAGAAATTAATGTTGAATTGCTTTGCATATTAAGATAATGTAAACCCATGAGGCAAAAAAAACTTCATATTCATATATCTTAAAACTTCTGGTTATATGAGCCTACCGTATTTTCCAGACTACAAGTCGCACTTTTTTTCATAGTTTGGCTGGTCCTGCGACTTATAGTCAGGTGTGACTTATTTATCAAAATTAATTTGACATGAACCAAGAGAAATGATCCAAGAGAAAACATTACCGTCTACAGCCGCGAGAGGGCGCTCTATGCTGTTCTGTGCTCCTGTAGTCTACACTGAAGACATAGAGCGCCCTCTCATGACTGTAGACGGTAATGTTTTCTCTTGGTTCTTGGTTCTAAATAAATGCGACTTATAGTCCAGTGCGACTTATATATGTTTTTTTTCCTCATCATGACGTATTTTTGGACTAATGCGACTTCTACTCAGGTGCGACTTATAGTCCGAAAAATACGGTAAGCTCTTTTCAATTAAATCCATGCAAAAGTTTATATCAGGTCATTTTAGAATATAGTATAGGAAATACAGAATATTCTTCAGTTTTATGCAAAACAGAAATACAACAAATAGAATATCAGATCTGTCATATGGCCAAAAATGAATGCAATTGATTGTTGTGTTTGACACATGAAAACTGTAACTTACTGTATCTTACAAGATAACACGATGTAACCTCGCTCTCACTTGAAATGTGTCCCCACATTAAGTCTTTGAATTTGAGGGTATTGGACTTTTTTTTTTTTTTAAGTTAATCAAAGTGTTGGAACCCAGTGCATTGTTGCTTAATAAAAGTATTCATTTATTTTAAAAGTAGTATATATAATTTTAAACTTTGCTAATAATTTCTCTTTTTGTGTCAGAGAAAGAGGCTCATTTGGTTTTTACTAAACCAGGAAGAATTTCCCGCTGTGATTGGCTCTGTTGTATGTTGGTGACTTGAGTCTGTTCCATTTTTATGGCTGTTATCTGATACTGTATGAAACAAAGGAAGGTTTCCGAAGCTTGCAAAAGGCAATGAAGTGTTGCTAGAAAAGAAATCAAACACCAAACACTGAAAACCCCGAAGTCATGAAACAACCGGAGCCCCATAAACGCTGAAACTGAACTATATGTCATTGTTCTTGACAGGTTACTCAAGGGACAAACCAGATTGTGATGAACTGTGCTGATATAGACATAATTACTGCTTCTTTTGTGCCTGAAGGGGGGGAAGGTGAGTGTGAAACTGCAAATCCACATTTAGTTGATGTATTTGCTTGACTTTTGACTGATTACTGGTTCAACCTGCATTAAATGCTTCATAGTCGGTTTTAGTTTTAGGATTAACTGTGCTCATTTTCTCCCCGTCCATTTAGAAATTAACGCTACAGGAATTAACTATCAGAATGAGGATGAGAAGGTGACTCTATGTTTCCCCAGCACTCTGCAAAAAGGTAAAGCACATCTAATGTGTCCTGGAAGGAGCCTGCTGGAGTCATGTCAACAATCTCTGTGTAATTAGTTGCTGTAGTCTGTTTATTGTCAGATGAAAGCGGCTCTAACAGCTTCCTGTAAAAAGATGAATGGGCCTTCCTTGCTCTGTCCTACTGTTTTATGTGCCTTTTGTTTTTTTTTAATCATGGGCTTCTTGTTTTTCAGGGTCGGGATCATTGAAAATAGACTTCGTTGGAGAGCTGAATGACAAAATGAAAGGCTTCTATAGGAGTAAATACACAACTCCTTCGGGAGAAATCCGGTACGCTGCCGTCACACAGTTTGAGGTAAATTCATATCAAGGTATTGGTTCATTCATTTGTTTGCTCGCTCGCTTTCTCTGCCACTGTTTGCTTTAGCCCAGTCATTTGTCACGTCCTCTTCTCGCTCTTCCTGCTCAATCATTCACTTTCCTCTGAGATCTTGACCGTCTGTCTCTACGGAGAAGAAATCACATTCACTTTTATTCTTGCAAATAGAGGAAAAACAAGCAATTAATTATACAGGAGTTTATAATGGAGTAGTGCAGAAGTAAAATTGTAGTAAAATCAAACCTGTTACAAAATGTGTTGCTTGGCCTTTAATAGTATGCATATTGTACCATTTTTATATATTTGCATGTTTCACTATGATGATACTCCTGCTTATTATGTTTTCATTTGGTAGGTTTTAATGTGGAAGGGGACAATTAAGTTTAGTCTCTTAAGTGAACTTAATCTACCTCAATGATAAGGACTCGAGGCCAGTGTAAGAGAGTTGATGTAAAAGTAATTTGCCCTTTCGGATTAGTGCTGCGTTGCCTCTGAAGAATATACATGCATTGATTTTTACATCTACTTTTATGACTTGCTAAGCTCAAACGTTTGTTTTTTCGGTGATGTAATCTATGCTGTTGTTGTACACTTTGCTGATCTGTCTGCAAGGTAATGTTGTCTAGCAGCTGACTAACATGGAAAAAAGACTTGTTATAGTCAGTCTGGTTTTGTGTGTGTAAGTCATCAGTAATATTTTGCATCACATGGCATAATTTTCCAGCAAAAGTGTCTATTATTAATTTTCACCTTGATTAAAATTTTCTAAAAAAGAACAAAGAAAATGATAACCAAACCATTAATATTGCTTTTGCCATGTTTCTCCAGCAAAGGTGTTTTTATTTAAGAAAAAAGTAATCAAAATGATCTGTGGAATCAACAAAAAATATATAAACAAATATGGCCCAGTGAAAATGTTGGCAGGGCAATATTCTATCAAACAATATATTCTATCAAACAAGTTTATTATGATAATAAAAGTGTAGATAGCAGTTAAATTGCACGATAAACAAATTGCAAACAATAGTATAAAAGATATGTTTGGAAAACTGAGTCTCAGAATAATTAGAAGAAATAGCTTAAGTAAAATATCAGTAATGTTGGGTTTTTCAAACCAACTTAAATAAGAAAATGTTGACAGGGCATCTACAAATCCAAATTGCTGACCTGACTTGGCCTTAAGAAAAAAAGAAAGAAAGTGCTTTTGTGCATCTGTGGTTTTTAGATGCCATGCAAATATCATTTGTTTGAATCACTGCAACACAAGCTTACCCTGAGTCCTCTCTTCCTGTCTCGCTGTCTCATTCTCTCGACATCTCTCACCCCCTCCAGGCCACGGACGCTCGTCGAGCTTTCCCTTGCTGGGACGAACCAGCTATCAAAGCCACTTTTGACATCACCCTTATCGTCCCAAAGGACAGAGTAGCCTTGTCAAATATGGTACGTGTCATTTATTTTATTTTTTTCTTCTGATCTTTCCCTCTGGAAACAAATCACCCTAAATGACTAGATTCATATTACTGTCAGACACATGCATTATCTAACACTGGCCCGGAGGCGTTGTGCCTCCCCTAGCCGATGTACCTTTTCTGAGTCATTACACTTGTGGCGCACATGCAGCATACAGGTTTTGACATGTGATGTGTGCCAATCGCATTCCTTCTGTTTTGAAAAAGAATTTTAGACCACTATATTGTTCTAATAACCTCTGCTACTGTTTTTTCTTAGGAAGTTATTTGTTGTTGTGGTTTTATCAATTGAAATGTAAATCTGCCAACCACAAATGGTCTTTTTTTTTCACCAAAATGTGATGCAAATTGAATCTGACTTTTCTTTATCTGTGCAGAATGTTGTTGATCGAAAGCCATATCCAGAGGATCACAGTCTGGTGGAGGTGAAGTTTGCCACTACACCCATCATGTCCACCTACCTGGTGGCGTTTGTCATTGGCGAGTATGACTTTGTGGAGAGTCAGTCATCAGATGGTGTGACGGTGCGTGTGTACACTCCTGTTGGAAAGGCAGAGCAAGGGAGATTTGCACTGGAGGTAAAGCAAGCACTCTCTCAGTTTGTGACTGGTTTCATTTTTTTGGCATATCAGACTTAAAGTGCTTTAGGTTTTTGTAGTCTAAACAACAAAGCCACATATAAAACTATTTATACAGGTTGGTATAATAATGTACTGTCTACATAAATAATATTATACAATTTATATTTTTTACATTTTATTTCCAAACGTCTGATTAAATAAAAAAATATATACCACCATTCAAAGGTTTGGAATTAGTACATGACTAAGTAAGTTATTCTGTTTAAGGACACAATAAATTGATCAAAGAGCTTCAAACTGTTAAAAAAGTATTTATTTTTTAAATAAATGCTGTTGTTTTGTATTTTCTATTCTTCAAAGAATCCAGACAAAATGTATTATGGTTTTGGAAAAAATTTTGACCTTGAAAATAGAACATTTTTATTTTAAATGTAAATATTTTTAGAGTTTTACTGTATTTTTGATCTAGTAAATCAGACTCTGTGAGCATAACAAACATTACTGACCCCAAACTTATTAAAATTTATGTATTAAAAACATTATTATTTTTATAAATATTATTATGAAATTTATATCATAAGCTAACAATTATTGTCATTTTGGACTTTTACTGATAAATGTGATATTAAAAATAAAGTGCTACAATAAATAACATCACAAAATTATAATGTACTATAAAATTGGTTTAGCTTAATGCTAGCTGTGATTTATATCGACTCTTGTCAAAGTATCATCCTATATGAAACATTTTTCTTTTTTCCAGGTTGCTACAAAGACCCTTCCGTTCTACAAAGACTATTTCAGCGTTCCTTATCCGTTGCCTAAAATTGATCTAATTGCTATTGCTGATTTTGCTGCTGGTTTGTATCTTTTTCATGAAATATGAAACCTCTCATAGACATTGTTATATTTAGTTTTAACCTCTGGTGCTCTTGTGTCCTGTAGGTGCCATGGAAAACTGGGGCCTTGTTACTTACAGGTGACTTTTAAATGACATGATTAAATCCTAATCCTTAGACTTGATAAATCATCACGGAAACCCAGAATCTTGTGCTTTTTGAAAGCGTCTGTTCAGGAGAACTTCATTAATATTTAATCTGTCTTGGTAGCATGTTAATCCCCAGCCATATCTGAACAATATGAGCCACGTTATGTTTTGTTCTTATTCATGTCTTATTTCCTTTTTTTAAATCTCGTGCTCATCCCTCGCAGGGAGACGGCTCTGCTGATTGACCCAAAGAACTCGTGTGCATCGTCCCGGCAGTGGGTCGCCCTTGTAGTTGGCCACGAGCTGGCACATCAGTGGTTCGGGAACCTGGTTACTATGGTGAGTGTTCAGCCACAGATAGTTTTTGTAGGTCACAGTAGTATTTTAATATAACTGTGTTATTCTGGGTGCTGAGAACATGTCTGTTGCTGCAGGAATGGTGGACTCATTTGTGGCTAAATGAAGGCTTTGCGTCTTGGATCGAGTACCTTTGTGTGGACCACTGCTTCCCTGAGTACGACATCTGGACCCAGTTTGTGTCTGCCGATTACACCAGGGCTCTGGACCTGGATGCGTTAGATAACAGCCACCCTATTGAGGTCTGCAACAGATGAGTGGATCTTTCTCATTGCACCCAGATCTCCCAGTGTGTGCCTGTTTTGTTTGTTGCTTTTAAGGGTTCGTGTGGATAGCAGGAAGTTTTGATTTGCAGTCTGCTCGGCCGTATCGCTTACAGCATTTAAATTCCACACCCAGATTTAGCCTGATGAAATATTGATCTCCGAGTCATGTTTCAGAGTGTGTGTGTTGTGAATCATAGGTTGACGTCGGACACCCTTCAGAAGTGGATGAAATATTCGATGCCATATCGTACAGTAAAGGGGCCTCTGTCATCCGCATGCTGCATAACTACATCGGTGATGAGGTGAGAGGTCATGCTCAGCCAGCTGCAGAAAGACATTCCCAGTGTTGATCTGTCAGGCAGGCGGTCGATGTGGGTTTTCCAGGTGTCTATTTTGCTGGAGTCAATTACCTTCTTTTGTTAATAGTTGCGAGCAGCCCTTGTTAATACTGCCTTTCAGATTAATTTGCAATTCTTTACAGTTACCTTTAGATCTTTGGTTTTGAGTTATGTCTGATTAAATTATCTTTTTTTCTAGGATTTTAGAAAGGGAATGAATGCTTACCTTTTGAAGTTCCAGCACAAAAATGCATCTACTGGTAAGTTAACACGCCACAATCTTTGCGTAGATTAAGATTTGACCCTCTAATAATTTCTATCTTGATGACTAAACGGCCTTATGAGCTTGTAAACCCAAGATAGACTTATAGTGATTGTTACATAACCACCTGTTCAAAATTATCTAACGGCCAAATTTAGTTGTAGATTTTTTAGGTGTCTTATCGTTTCTAACTCAAATAGGGATTTTTGGCATGAAAATAGCCAAATAAGGTGTTAAAAAACAACCACCACCAAACAAAACAAGAATATAGCTGTTTCATCATGACATGAAATATGAGTAAATGAGTTCTTAAAGTCTGTGTTATAGGCTTAGACTATATTTGAACAAAACTCAATGAAGTCATAAATCGTAATTATTTTCATGACAATTACTGATCAGTATAAACAGCAGTTATCATTAACTGTGGAAAGCTTTCTGTGTGTCATGGACAGAGGGAACTGTGTATCAGTTTCTCTGATTAAATGTGGGACGATGTTTCTAAAATCGGCATTTTATGTTGTTTTCAAACTTTAAACATTATAATACAGTATTAAAAAGCATACATTATCATTTTAAAAACTTCTAGTCTTTATAGAACAAAATGGTGCACTTGTTTTCAACACACCACATAAAAAAGAAAAATGAAGTCCGGACTATTTTGTTGAAAAGTTACGAATTTGTATGAATTGAAACATCTGGAGTTTGAAGAGCGCACAGTGAATTGTAAAAGAAAAAAACATATTTTCACTTGTATGTAGGAAAGCGTCTCTAAAAGGAAATGATTTAGCATTGCTTGTGGCCCACGATCTGATCCAAACAACAGTGATTACAGCTGTAGTAATTACACAGTGTTACATTGTAATTCTGACGTGACATCGTATTTGGCGCGAGTGTTGTGGGCGTGTGTGTGATCATGCAGCAGTGTTGTTATTATGCTTTGTTAATTGTTGTGTTGTCAGAAATAAAGGGTGTGACGTTCTCTCTTTATATATCCCAGAGGACCTATGGGAGTGTTTGGAGCAAGCAAGTGGGAAACCTATTGCTGCAGTGATGAATTCCTGGACCAAACAAATGGGATTCCCCATTATAGTAGTGGATCAAGAGCAGGTAACAGTTACAAACTCATTCTCATAGACATCAGGGTTTGGTTTTGATATGATTCAGCACTGTGGGATTGTGTTTATGTGTGTGTATATATATATATACACACATACACATACACACTACAGACCAAAAGTTTGGAAACATTAATATTTGTAATGTTTTTGAAAGAAGTTTCTTCCGCTCATCAAGCCTGCATTTATTTGATCAAAAATACAGAAAAAAAATGTAATATTGTGATATATTATTACAATTTTAAAATAATTGTTTTTAAATTTATTATACTTTAAATTATCATTTGTTTATGTGATGCAAAGCTGAATTTTTAGGATCATTATCACATGATCCTTTAGAAATTATTCTAATATGATGATTTATTATCAAAGTTGGAAACAGTTCTGCTGCTTAATATTTGTTCAGAACATGTGATACTTTTTTAGGATACTTTGATGAATGAAAAGTAAAAAAAAAAAAAAAAGCAGCTATGTTTTTAAAATATAAATATTTTGTAATAACAATATACACTACTGGTCAGTAATTTGGGGTCAGAAATTTTTTTTCTTTCTTTTTTTTTAAATAAAATCAATACTTTTATTCAGCAAGGTGTGTTAAATTGATAAAAAGTGATAGTAAAGAAAATATATTATTAGAATATATATTATTAGAATTTCCTTTTTATTTTGAATAAATGCAGTTCTTTTTAACCTTTTATTCATCAAATATATTAGACAGCAGAATTGTTTCCAACACTCATAACTAGTTAGAATGATTTCTATATATACATCCAGAGAAATGTTTTTTTTTTATATATATACACACACACAGACAAAGTTTCAAATTTTCTGAGGTTTCAAATATGATTTAAATACGCCTCGGGCATTGAGAAGTCTTGCTGGGATTGACTATGAGCTTCTCAGGGAGCATCTGGTAATAACAACTGTTGTCTTGGGTAATACCAGATTTAATCAGAGCTGAAATAATTGGTTTGGGTTTGTTTTTTTCCCTCCAGCATGGCAGTGACCGCGTGCTGAAAATCTCTCAGAAGAAGTTCTGTGCTAGCGGACCACGTAATGGTACATGCAAACAAAGCAGTTAAACTATTGAAGCCTCTGACTTTGTTTAACATTACATTTTTTTTGTATTTTTCTATTCCGTAATATCTGTTTTTATGTTCTAGATGAGAACTGCCCCAATTGGATGGTTCCCATCAGTATCTGCACTAGTGAGGACCCGAGCTGCTCCAAGATGGAGGTTCTGTTGGACCAGCCTGAAACCACAATTAACATCACCAACGTTGCACCTGACCACTGGCTTAAGGTCAGATTGCTGCATTTTGTATATTTTTATGAAAAAGTTTATTTATACTGTTATTTATACTATACGGAAAGGCTTCAAAGATTGTGCATTTATAAAATCACATTGTTTTCTACCATGTGCAGATTAATCCAGGTACCGTGGGATTCTACAGGATCCAGTACAGCTCTGCAATGTTGGAAAGTTTGCTTCCTGCTATCCGAGACCTCACGCTTCTGCCTGTGGACCGCCTGGGTCTGCAAAACGACCTCTTCTCCCTGGTGAGACGCCACACATCAGTCTGAATCAGTGTTTGCAATCAGAGTAGAGGCTCAGCTCTCCATCTTGAGTCAAGTCTCCAGTATTAAGACTTGAGTGAAGTGTCAAGTTACAAAGTCGTATGGAAGTCAGGTTCTTTCATGCCTCCAGGCCTGACTAATACATTATAAATTAAGGAACAAGTCATGTGGGTTTTGTAACTTCGGCAAAAAAAAAAAAAAGTAAATAAAACAACTCTGTAGATACTGAGAAATGTCAAGTTGGCAGTTCGCTGAAATAATAGAAGCATAGAGGAAGTTGTTGTTTTTAATATCCTTTGGATATTTTTTTTTTTTATATAATAATGAAATATTAGTTGTATTAAAATGGCATAAAAAATTTTAATTAAAGAGATCGTTTACTTCAAAACTCTGTCATCATTTACTCCCTCAAGTTCCAAACCTGTATGTATATTTCTTTCTTCTGCTGGTCCCCATTGACTTTCATAGTATTTTCTTCCATACTATGGAAATCACTGGGCACCAGCAACTGTTTGGCCACCCACATATCTTGTATGTTCAGCAGAAGAAAGAAACAAGTTTGGGACAAATTGAGGCCAAAACTGAATGATTTTTGGGTGAACTATCCTTTTAAATGTATTTAAAAAAAAAAATTAAGAATACAAAAGTATATTGTGTGCTTGTGGGTTTTTAGTGATTTAGTATTGGTGTGTCATTTAGTTTTTTTTGCAGGCTACAAATCTTTTTTTTCCCCAAAGTTGTTATCTTTGTGTTCAGTGTTGCTGAAAAGAAAAGCCATTTCAGCAATATCATTATTCGTTTCCATTTCTTCTCTGTCTATTACCACTTTCTGTTTTTAATAGTGTCTCTCTCTCTCTCTGTCATGCCCTCAGGCTCGAGCAGGTATGATCAGTACTGTGGAGGTGTTGAAGGTGATGGAAGCATTTGTGAATGAGCCAAACTACACGGTGTGGAGTGACCTGAGCTGTAATCTGGGTGTTCTGTCCTCTCTGCTCTCACACACTGACTTCCACGAGGACATCCAGGAGTTCATTCGAGATCTCTTCACCCCTATCGGCATGAAGCTGGGCTGGGACAGTAAAACCGGAGAGGGTAAGAGAAAGAACTGAATGTGTATGGACATTGTGTGTCATAAATATTCACTCTCATGTCATTCTGAACCTGAACTTTCTTTCACCTGTGGAACGTAAAAGATGAAGAGGCCATTGACTTTCATTGTATAAGCAAACACATGGAGACTTTTATGTTCCACTGAAGAAAGTAAGTCGTAATTTTGGGTGAGAAAATGACGACAGTTTAAATTTTTGGGTGAGCTATTCCTTTAAAGGTGACACATTCTGCACTTTTCTTTGCAACAGTCTAGGTTTCTTGCACTCAGACAGTCAGAATTTATTTTCACATCACCAATTTCTAGCCACCTTCAATTTAAACATTTGAGTATGTTCTCTATGTAAATGACCGTGGTTATGATAAGCTAACTGCAATGAGTGACAGCGCTCCTGTTAAGTTGTTAAAAACTGAAAGGGAGTTGATATATAAATGTTATATCATGGCAATTTCACAAGCCATTTTTTATTTATTTTTAATACAAGGTAAGGGTTAACACAATACAAAAGTTTCTGTAGGAGATAGCAGGAAGAGTGATATTGCGCTTTGCATTTTCAAAACCAATTTGACTACGATGTAAAAAACAAATGTTATTGATTTAGATAAGATTGATTTAGTTATTTTAATAAGTTACATTTATGTAAATATTAATTAAATATAGATATCATGAATGTATATATAAATAAATAAAAAATATGTAGCTTTCAAGCATTCCTTATTTAAATGAAAAATATATAAATATAAAATAATTACTTTGAAGTAAGCCTGCCTTTGCTGTGTTACAGTGTTCATTGGCCATTAACTGCTCACCGACTCCACCATCATTTTACTTATTAAATTATTCAAAAAATAAAAAAACATTTAGTTTGATAATGGGTTCTGCAATATAAATGGAAATCATCTACTCCATAAAGCATTAGCAGCAGGAGTCAGATTTCACTTATGTGAATAGGGTAAGGAGAGAAGACTGAAGAAGATGACAGAGGATTTGATGTCAAAGCGAAAAAGCAAAAGTGCATATTTGGCCATATTCCATTTTTCATATAAATTAAGTTTGTCTTTGCTTTATTGTTATTGTGTGTTTTTCATTCAAATTAATAAAGCACCACAAACTAGCTGGATTTCTTTTCTTTTATTTGTGTTCCAACACGGATACAGTGGCATGCCAAAGTTTGGGAACCCCTTGCAGAATCTGTGAAAATGTGAATAATTTGAACAAAATAAGATATATCATCAGTGCATGTTATTTTTTATTTAGTATTGTCCTGAGTAAGATATTTGACATAAAATATGTTTACATTTAGTCCATAAGATAAAAAAATAGCTGAAATTATTCAAATAACCTCATTCGAACTTGGTTCTTAATTCTGTTTTTGGTTACCTGGATGAACTGTTTATTCTGAACAGTTAAACTGAGAACTGTTCTTGAGAAAAATCCTCTAGGGTCCTGCAGATTCTTCAGCTTTCCAGCATCTTTTGCATATTTGAACCCTTTCCAGCAGTGACTGTATGATTTTGAGATCCATCTCTTCACACTGAGGACAATTGAGTGATTCAAACACAAATATTAAAAAAGATTCAAACATTCACTGATGCTCCAGAAGGAAACACGATGCCTTACGAACCAGGGGGTGAAAACTTTTGAACAGGATGATGTCATTGAAATTTTTCTTATTTTGTTGAAATATTTTTTTTCCATTTAGTACTGCCCATCAGCAGCATCAGAAGATGTTTTCCGGAGCACAAATGAAGTACAATTAACCTTGATCTTCAAATTCCAAAAGTTTTCATCCCCCAGCTCTTAATGCATTGTGTTTCCTTCTGGAGCATCAGTGAATGTTGCTCGAAGATGCTGGAAAACTGAATTATCTGCAGGACCTTTAGTATTTTTCTGAAGCACAGTGCTCAATTTAACTGTTCAAAACAATACAGAGACTCATGAACAACCATCACAAAACAGAAATAACAGTCATGGATCATCCAGGTAACAGCACACGGTATTAAGAACCAAGGGTTCCCAAACTTTGGAATGGGGTAATTTGAATAATTTCAGCTTTTTTTTTGTCTTGTGGACTAAATGTTAACATAATTTAAGTAAAATATCTTACTCGGGACAGTACCAAAAAAAACAAAAATTATTTCTCTTTTTTTATTATTATTCACATTTTCACAGATTCTGCAAGGGGTTTCCAAACCTTTGCATGGCACTGTATATACAGCCCCTCACATGACATGAAAGAAGATATATATTCTTCTTCTAAAAACGAACTATAAAGGAATAGTTCACCCAAATAACCTAATAAAATCTGCACTGTTTCTCACACAGACTTATGTTTGCGTTGTACATATATAGCTTCATGGTTTCTTTTTGAATAGTTATCATTCGTTTGTCAGGAGACATTCAAATGAAGTGTTGGTTGCCCTTCTCCCTTGTGTCTTGTTCAGGGCACTTGGACGCCCTGCTGCGGGGTCTGGTGCTGGGGAAGCTGGGTAAAGCGGGGCATAAGGCCACACTAGAGGAGGCTCGGCGGAGATTCAAAGATCACGTGGAGGGTAAACAGATCCTGCCTGCAGACCTCAGGAGTCCAGTGAGTCGGCTTGCATTTCTGTTCATAGTACAGACATATTTGCATCAACAAAATCCAAAAAAAATAGATGGTGCGTTTCTGTTTAGTGTAAAATACAACAGAAACAGCTGTGGCGATGCTAGTGATTGAATAACAATATAGACTGAGCATTTTAGTTGATACTAATCTGGATTCTTAAATCCAAAGATCAAGATTGAATATGAAACAGTCTCAGATTTTAAAATTCTGTCAATATCACCACAAAATACAAACAATAACATTGTTTTGATGCCGTTTAATTGATGCCGTTTTATTACATATATACTGGTAGTCTCATCTTTATTACTAGTTATAGCACAAAATAAACATGAATGAACATCATAAGGTATGTTAAAAGAAAGCGTAATACTTACTGAAATGCATCACGTTTTGTGCAGTTGTTCAATCGTTTGTTCAAGTGTTTTAAACACAAGACCACATCAACCATCTTGTAAGCAGGAAAGCCATCGAATGTCCATGATGTCCAAATCGATAATCAACTAGAAAAAGACAACTCTAGAGAGAAGCATTTTGCTAAATATATGCCCTGTATTTTACATTTAACGTATTTTTACTTAACTTGCTGTCTTCGTTATTTAATGTTTGAGTAAATCTGTCATGAAAAGTTAAGGAGTCACCGTTTGAATGTTTAAATTGGAGTAGAAACATGATTAATTGATTGTTAGATCAATTTATTTTCAGTATTAGGTACCGTATTTTCCAGACTATAAGTTTTTTTTTTTCATAGTTTGGCTGGTCCTGCGACTTATAACCAGGTGCGTCTTATCAAAATTAATTTGACATGAACCAAGAGAAATGAACCAAGAGAAAAACATTACCGTCTCCAGCCCTCAGAGCGCGCTCTATACTGCTCAGTGCTCCTGTAGTCTACACTGAAAACATAGAGCGCCCTCTCGTGGTTGGAGACGGTAATGTTTTCTCTTGGTTCGAAATAAATGCAACTTATAGTCCAGTGCGACTTATATATGTTTTTTTCCTCATCATGACGTATATTTGGACTGATGCGACTTATACTCAGGTGCAACTTATAGTCAGAAAAATACGGTATATTGTTTTTGTTTACATCAACACTGTGAAACATTATTAATAATTACAGTTCTCAGCCAAGTGCATCACGAATTTTTGGTTTTGCTTTTGACATCACTAGTACTATTACCTCCACCGTAGTAGTTTAATCTATCAGCTGATTTTGCTAAATGGTGTTCCTGTATTATTTTTAGTAGTACTGGCTCAACATGTCCCTGTAAACGAAGGTGTTTTTTTGCATCCCTCTAGGTATACCTAACAGTTCTGAAGCACGGAGACAGCACAACGCTTGACACCATGCTCAAGGTGACCGTTAACACATGTCTGAACATTACACAGCGATAGCCTTAAAGGTGCAGACAAATAAAAAGCATCTCTCCTGTTCTGTGTTCAGCTTCACAAGCAGGCAGACATGCAGGAGGAGAAGAACCGCATCGAGAGAGTGCTGGGAGCCATTCCCGCCCCTGACATCATCCAGAGAGTGCTTAACTTTGCCCTGTCGGTATGCAAATACACACACACACACTTACTGTAGAAAATAGGTCAGACTGGAAAAATTTAAAGCACCAGAACCACACTTTGCAAGAGTGTGAAATGTTTGAACGGATAAAGGGAATGGCACAAAACAGTCTTTTGGGGTGGATCGTGCCAAGTCTGTCAATTAAGTATCCCCGAATTATTGTTGAATTTGTGATATTTTCTGTATTGAAGGACCGGTATTATTTAGTCCCTGTGACTCATGTTTAAAGCTGCAATGCATCAGTTTTCCTCAGGAGATCAATAAAGCACCATTTCATCTTTGAATTAGACTAACATTCTCACAAGAAATCCAGTCTGATCTGACACGCTCTAATCTGTGGGAATTAAAAATCTCCAGAAGTGTGAACCGTGGCACTGAATGTGGCTGTGGTATTTTTAGGAGGAGGTTCGTCCCCAGGACACGGTGTCTGTAATCGGGGGCGTAGCTGGAAGCAGCAAACAGGGGCGCAAAGCTGCATGGAAATTTGTTAAGGACAACTGGGAAGAACTTCATAACCGTTACCAGGGCGGCTTCCTCATATCAAGACTCATCAAGGTGAAACGAGTGCAGTACACAAATAGAATGCAACAGGCTGTAAATTAAATATAAGATTTATTGATTATGTATCATGAATATATGTTTTGTTTCTTCACTGCAGCTCACATTGGATGGGTTTGCAATAGATAAAATGGCTGCTGAAGTTAAGGTGAGCATCATGTCACTTATAAGCAGTGTTGTCTAAAGTCAAGTCACCGTTATTTAAATTGTCAAAGCAGCTTTACAGTATTAAAAAAGTGTGGCCAGACGAAACCAGCAGTTTAATTCTAGTTGTGTAAAGTGAATGGAAATGCATTTTCAAGTTTTGTTCTGCCTTAAAATATTCCAAAGACTATGTATTGCACTTGGGTTGAGTAAACGTTGCTTGCAAGCCAGAACAATGGAAGCACATTTTTCATTAAGGCAGTGTAACCAGTTCACTAATCGCTTAATATGAATGAGTTTCAAAAGTCCTTGTACAGTTATCATAAATAGTGGAAAGATAATGTTAACCTTGTACAGGAACAAATTTGTTAATATAATGTATGTAAATAAGAGTGAGAATTAATATACATTCTCATAAGAAAAAAAGTATGCTTGAGTTTTACTTGATGTATGACTGTTGCCTGACAAAATATTAAACAAAATGGTGTTACAGCAGGAAACATTAGTAAAAACCGGTTGCCAAAAAATCAACAATAGAAATTATAATCATATTGTTTAACATAAATTTTATATTTTAAATATTAATATATATATTTTTTTCAATATTGTTAGATTAGTTTTTATTTTTAATTTTTTTTTATTGATTTATTTTTTGTTTTAAAATATTTAATTGACTAAATATTGCACTTGGTTAGAGTAATTCTACTTCTAGAAACCTTTTTTAAGAGTAAAATTTGTTTATTTGTTTTGGTTAATAAGTGGGACATGTTAATGATTCAATCAGTCTAAATTTAGTTGATTTTATTTAAAAAATGTATATACATTACTAACATTCAAAAGTTTTGGCAAGGATGCTTTAAATTGATTGCCTTGATCAAAAGTGACCATAAACGCATTAATGAAGTTACAAAATTCTATTTCTTTTCTATTTAAAATAATTGCTGTTCTTTTTAACTTTCGTCCCTTCAAAGAACCTGAAAAATGTCAGACATAATTGACATTTTTAAATATATTAATATATATATATATATATATATATATATATATATATATATATATATATATATATATATATATATATATATATATATATATAGTGTGTGTGTGTGTGTATGTATATACAGAGATGTATAAAGTACTAGAGACCCATACTTGAGTAAAAGTACAAGTGCTCTATCAAAAAAGTGACTTGAGTAGAAGTTGAAGTACTCTTTAAGCACCACACTTAAGTAGAAGTACTAAAGTATTCAACATTTTTTGTACTTAAGTATTGCAAGTAGTCTATTTTAAAATTTACTACTCAAGTACTGAAAGTAAAAGTAGAAGTATTGTGTTATGTAGCTATTAAAGAAAGTAGTCAAAAGTTTGAACATATTGTTTTTACTATTTCAAATGATTAACCTAAAGGACAATCACAATTCCTTTGACTGTAACTTCTTGTAAACAAAAAAACGGTTACTAGGGTTAGTTAGCCCAATTTGCAAAATGATGTCATAATGCATTAATGATGTCAACTTACCCTCATGTTGTTTCAAACCCTTAAGACATCAGAGGGTCATTTAGAATTTTTTGAAGCATCGAAAATACATTTTGCTCCAAAAATAGCAAAAACTACGACTTTATTCAGCGTTGTCTTCTTTTCCGTGTCTGTTGTAAGACAGTTAAAAACAAATCAGTTTGTGATATCTGGTTCGCGAACGAATCATTCGATTTAACCGGATCTTTTTGAAACAGTCCACCAAATCGAACTGAATCGTTTTAAACAGTTCGCGTCTCCAATACGCATTAATCCAGAGATGAATTAAGCTGTTAACTTGTTTAATGTGTCTGACACTCCCTCTGAGTTAAAACAAACCAATATCCCGGAGTAATTCATTGACTCAAACAGTACACTGACTGAACTGCTGTGAAAAGAGAACTGAAGATGAACACCGAGCCGAGCCAGATAATGACTCGTTCACGAGTCAAGAACCGTTTCTGTCAGACGCGTCCGATTCGTGAACCGAGGAGCTGATGATACTGCGCATGTGTGATTTAGCGTGAAGCACACCGACACACAGAGCGTCTGGAACCGAACTGATTCTTTTGGTGATTGATTCTGAACTGATTCTGTGTTAATGTTATGAGCCCATGTGCAGTCAACGCCAATGACGCCATTGCATCGAGCGCAAAAGAATCGGTGAACTGTTTTCTTCAACTGGTTTATTGAATCGAACTGTCAGAAAGAACTAACGTTACTGGTCATCCGAAAACCTATGCAACCGGTTCTTGACTCGTGAACGAGTCATTATCTGGCTCGGCTCGGTGTTCATCTCTCTCTTCACAGCAGTTCAGTCAGCACGCGCAGTCTCGCTTGATTCGCTCAATGATGTGCCAGTTTCATCAAACCTGCCATCTACAGTTCTGGCAGTGGTTTGTAATGGAATGATTCGTAACATTATTATAATTGTAACGAGTAACGATGCAGCACATAAAAAAAATATCGGAGTAAAAGTATTAAACTCAGCGAAAATATGTACCGAAGTAAAAGTGGAAGTAGGAGAAAAAAATAATACTCTAGTAAAGTACAGATACCGCCTTTTAGTACTTAAGTACAGTAGTGAAGTAGTTCTACTTCGTTACTATACATCTCTGATACTGTATATATATATATATATATATATATATATATATATATATATATATTCTTTATATATATATATATATATATATATATATATATATATATATATATATATATATATATATATATATATATATATATATTCTTTATATATATATATATATATATATATATATATATATATATATATATATATATATATATTCTTTATATATATATTTTGAAATATTACATTTTTTTTATGTTAGGTTTATTTTCAAGAAATATAATGCAAGCAAACATATCAAGCAGGAAGTTTTTTTGGTTTCAAGTGATGGAGCAACAGATGTCCTGTTCAAAATCAAGATAAAGTGCACAGTGACACAGTCTGAAATGAGAAGCACTGCAGGTTGCTGTTCTGAACAGAAGTGTCTGTGGTTTCTCTGTTTTCAGAGTTTCTTTGAGAGTCATCACGCACCAGCAGCCGAGCGCACGGTACAGCAGTGCTGCGAGAACATTCTCCTGAACGCCTCCTGGCTCAAGAGAGACGCAGACGCCATCCACCAGTACCTGCTGCAGCGGAAAGCGCCCCCCGTCTGACCTCTGAACTCCGATCCCTCCCTGACCTGCTCACTCACTCCCAAATGAGCATCATCTGGCTATCTTCAGCAAAAACAGAAACGATTACAAAACTGCAACTCCATCTTAAGAATTACCCAAGAGTCGATAAAGAGAAGTGAGACTAGGAAGCGAGAAGGTTATTCACTCTTGAGTGTGCCGTAGTTCCCCATTCTGCCAGCAGGAGGCGCAAGTGCACTCGAGCAGAGCTGTGACTGAACAGAGATTCTCCGTTATTTTATTATGAGCTGGTAATGCATGTTCACACATGGTTCCCTCAGTATGGCGCTCCTCTCATACAGTGGTATTATTACACAATCACCTCTCCTTCCTTACAGTCACAGATAGAAAAAAAAAGCAAGCATGACATTGATATGCTCCGTTTTAAATGTGTGTTTTCTTTGGTTCTGTACAAACGACGATTTCCTCCAGTTTTATCAGTAATAGCTATATACGCGTTTTACCCATAAACCTCGGCGGCGTGACTGGGCAGAATGGGGGTTAAAGGTTGGGACACATTGGTGACTGAACAGACTCTGGTAACGGCTCTGAATCCCATCGTTAGTAACGATTAGGACTGAAGACGCATAAGCATGGTACTGTGTGTATATTGTAAACTGCGAGCATTAGTTCTGAGACCTTCAATTATTCTCAAATGTGATTATATATACATATGTATAATCTCTGATATCTGCCCTTGTCTCCTGTATGTCACTATCGCCTTTTCTGCAGCATTTCCGCAGGGTTTTCCCTCCAGAAATTAAATGAAATGAACACAGTGGATGATAAATTATTACAGTCTCATTATCATGGGCCATGATGATACAAAGAACTTGCTGAAATCAACAGTAGCATTCGGGACTAGATTGGGACCCCCCAATAAATCATGATTTTCAAACTCTGAGGCCTTAAATTGGTGAACCTGATTTGTGTAAATGATTATTTTCTGAGATGCAATGGGCTCATATTAACATTGTTGATCAGCAAACCAACAGACATCGAGTTCATGATCATCAAATTCTGTCTACATCTTTCCCTGACATCTGCTTTTGTTTAAAATACAATTGATGTTCATTAAAGAAGATGAGAAAAAAAGATAAACTATGGGCACAACTGTATTGTGGGAATGCCGTGTTGGATTTTTACACGTGAGTTATGACCTTCATGCTCCTATATTTGTGTGCATTTTGTAAACTATATACAGATGAACATGTATCCCTTAAATGTAGGCTATGCCACATGCAGTTCAAAAAGCATATCACTTGTAAATACTGATTGAAATCATGTGCAGCAGGTACAGTGGGAGGAAAGACCAGGACTTTGCTCAGTTTTGGGACACTGAAGCATTGATGATGAATGTTAACTTGTGTGTGAATAGGTTGATGTTGGGAGCTTTTGTTCACTGTGTGCATCATGCAGCCTGACTTACTATGACCGCAGACGTCAAACATCAATGATCGTGACAGTCTGATTTCACCAGATTTTCATTTCAGTATTGCGGGAGATGACATAGAACGTGACAATAAAGGAAATCACATCTGATGGAAGAGAGAAACCTTGTGCAATCGATTGCTTGCATTTATCAACGTGCTGGAAAATACATCCGTACTACAGTTTTAACATAATAGCTGGTAGCTTGTCAATGAAACGCAGTCATGAGAAAAAAAATTTCTTCAAGTTTTGAAGATGCACGAATGAAATATTTTAAGAATGCATTTATATAAAATTATTCTTAAAATTGAATTCCACCCAGGTCTGGTTTCAGAATCAAGTCACTGAGGGTGCTCTACATCTATTTTGACATATTGTATATTTGTATGTTTTATTCGCTCTCGCTTTAGATACTGTAGTACCTCTCCTCTCCACCAGGGGGTGACGCTAAATACAGATTCACACTTGTTAGATATTTTTTTAGGTAAACGAAGGAGTCCGTGTGTGACAAGAACATGGCGACCTCCATATGTAGGACGTTGAAATACCTTCAACCGACAATATGTCTGAATATAAAGGTATGAAATTAAATTTTTACTCCAGCGGGGCGCCTTTTGCAATGTGAGTGTGTAGTGCTCGTATAATTTTCAGTGAATGTGCACATGCATGCTGAAAATGTTCATTGAGTGTCAACTGGAGGCTGGGGTCCATATTATAAACGCTTCAGGGATTTATTTACCTGTTTTTCCAACACTTTTCTTTTTGTAAAAGGTCAAAAATACATGTAAACTATATTCCTTTATTGTCCAAATCTCTCTCTGGTGTAATTCAGCTGCCGCAGCCGGTGTTTGTTCCGATCCGCACAAAGAAGCGCTACTTCATTCCTCCAGCGGTGAATGTGAAACAGAAGAGCCAGAGCGAGCAGGAGACTAAAGCCCGGGCTGCTGGTGTGGTGGTCCGACAGCAGTACATAGAGAGAGCCATCAACATCTCATGCACAGGTACTTATGTCAAACTGATGTTTTTTTGTGGATGATTAGAGCTTACAGCTCATGGAAGTCAAAAATCCAGTATCTCAAAATATTAGAATATTTCCCCAGATCAGTCAAAAAAAGGATTTGCAGAACAGAAAAGCTCAAGTTCTTTTAAAGTTTGTTCATTTATGCACTCAATACTTGGTCGGGGCTCCAGCATCAGTGAGGAGTGGCATGGCTCTGTCGAGGCATTATTGAGTCTTCAGCTCGTCTGTATTGTTGGATCCACTGTTTCTCATCTTTCCCTTGAAAATATCCCATAGATTCCACATGGGCTTCAGGCCAGTCAAGCACCATAATATCATGATCAGCAAACCACTTGGAAGTAGTTTTGACACTGTGGGTAGGTGCTAAGTCCTGCTGGAAAAGGAAATCAGCATCTTTATAAAGCTTGTCAGCAGATGGAAGCATAAAGTGCTCCAAAATCTCCTGGAAGACGGCTGCATTGACTTTGGACTTGATAAGTCCTGCACCCCAAATCATCACTGACTTGGGAAACTTGACACTGGACTTCTCCAGTCATCCTCCAGACTCCAGAACTTGATTTCCAAATGAAATGTAAAATTTACTTTTATCGGAAAAGAGGACTTTGGAGCACTGAGCAACAGTCCAGTTCTTTTTCTCCTTAGATCAGATAAGATGCTTCTGTTGTTGTTTGTTTCAGAAGTGGCTTGGTAGCCCTTTTCCTGAAGACGTCTGAGTGTGGTGACTCTTGATGCACTGACTCCAGCTTCAGTCCACTCCCTGTGAAGCTCTCCCAAGTGTTTGAATCAGCTTTGCTTGACCATATTCTCAAGCTTGCAGTCATCCCTGTTGCTTATGCACCTTTTCCTACCCAATTTCTTCCTTCCGGTCAACTTTGCTTTTAATATGTTTTGATACAGCACTCTGTGAACAACCACCCTTTCAGTTATGACCTTCTGTGACTTACCCTCTTTGTTAAGGGTGTCAGTGATTTGTCTGGACCATTGCCAAGTCAGCAGTCTTCCCCATTATTGTGGTTTCAAACAACAAGAGATACCCAAGATTTATACTGTAGGGATGGTCTTTTAATGAAACTCGATTGAAAATATTCAGATATTTTTAGATACTGGATTTTTGACTTTCATGAGCTGTGAACTCTAGTCATAAAAATTAAAACAAATGTAAAAAAAAAAATGCTTTACATGTAATGAATTTAGAATATATGTAAATAAAGTTTACATTTTTTTAAATGTTACAAACAAAATTTACTTTTTTTGTATATGTAAACTTCTCCAGTACAAAGTCTGGAATAATACATTTACTACTACTGCAACTAATGATAATAATATGCTTTTTATATGATGTGTGTACATTGGCTCAATTTACTCCAGTGTCAAACCTTTAACCATAAACCTTCCATGTAAAACATACACTAAAAGTTTGATTCTTGTATGACTTTTATTTATTTATTTGTATTTACATAGTTTCAAAAACACAAAGCAGCAAAAACTATTTTCAGGATTGTTGGAGATCAGAAATGTTTTAAGCACCAGAGAAGCATATTAGAATGATTTCTGAAGGATCATGTGACACTTGCATCGCAGGAATCAATGTCATTTTAAAATAGAAAACAGTTATTTTAAATTGCAATAATATTCCACAATAGTACAATTTTTTTCTGTAGTTTTGATCAAATAAATATAGCTTTGGTATAAGAACATTCAAAAACATAAAAATCATAAAAAGTTCAAGACTTTAAATTTTGTAATATGCTTAGTATTTTATTTAGAAACATCTCTGGAAATCTCTTAAGTCTTGAGCATTGTTCTTAAGATGTTAAGGTGATAAACCAACATCACTTGTTTAACAGTTTTTCAACATTCTTTTTTTTTTTTTTTTTTTTCAGCGGGCATCTTTGATCCGTACATTCCTCCTGAAGGAGATGCACGGCTCTCCACGCTGTCCAAAGAAGGTCTGAAGCAGCGCACAGAACAGCTGCGTCAGAGCGCAGCATCACAGCTGGCGTAAGCACCACCGCAGCCTCAGTCACTCTCTATAAACCTCATACTTCAGATGCTGATGTACTTTTGGTACTATTTTCTGTTTGACAAGGTTTCGTAAAATAAAGGACCATGACCCCGAGTTCTCCACTAAAGAGTTCCCAGCACTTGCTCAGCAAATCTTCATCGATGCTCATGCAGCACTCACACAGTAAGAAAGAAATCCTGTTTTATCAATAATAGTTACTGCTTCAAAGTTTTACTGTCTTTTCCATTTTTCCCCACTTACAATATCTGCATTAATAAATATCACATGTCCTCTTTTCCTTCTACTCAGATTTAACAAAGAAAAGCTTCATTCTTTGGTGACCGAGAGGTGTTACCCTGTAAGTAAATCTGCATGTAAATGAACTGTCAGAATTCACAATTGAGTTATTCAGCTTATTATTTTAGCCTCGTTTCAGACTCCAAGGAAAACTATGAAAATATACTTGAAATGAAATAAAGGTTAACTTAAGTTAAACCCTTAAAAACCCTTAAACGAATTTTATTTCAGCTAGTTGGCAAAGCAAAATTACTAATTTCCATTTAGTTCAACTTCATTGACCAAAATAACTAAAACTGAAATAAAAATGAATAAAAACTAAGACATACTATTTAAAATGTGTATAATCAAAATGGATAAAATTCCTTTAACAAAAAAAATGTAAATATTAAAGAAATATTTAATAGTATATCAGTGTTTCTAAAATAACACTGACTCCAATGTGTCCTTATTCAGCATTTCAGATTGTCCAGTGTGTGTGTGTGTGTGCATGTTTTGCAGGAGATGGTTCGGGGGAACCGTTACAAGACTCTGCGCTGGCGCTTCATCGAGTCACTGGAGCCGCCGCGGGTCGTCCATGCTAGGTGTCCTGACATGATCAGCAAGGGCAACCTGTACGGTCAGGTGACTCTCCGTGTGCATTCTAGACAGGTCAGTGTTTTATACTAACAGTTCTGTGTAAGAGTGTGACTGCTAGTGGTTTTTCAAATATCGGCATCAGCCAATAAGTTTTTCTGTTTGGCAGATGTGTTTGAGGCGGGACTTTAATTTTGATGGCACTGAGAGCTGATGCGCACACAGTGCTCACATTCTCCCTCTTGTTCGTCGTCAGCATTAACAGTTCTGTCTGATACGGATAGAAGTCTGTCTAATAATCCAATAGAACTGTTAAAAAAAGGAATTAAAATGTTATAAGTATTATAACGATTGCTTCTGTTATTAGTAATAGAAAGGCAAACATTATAATACTTTCTCGTTTGCGGTCAAATACACATTTTCATCATTTAAACAACATTTTTAAATGGCTAATGGAAATTTTATTTCACAAACCTTGTAAACTTAGTCGAATCCATCTGTGAGATCTTGTGAAGTGTTTGTTTCCTGAATGATTGCGTGTTCTCTGCATGACTTTCGGTCCGTGCAAAATGCAAATTGAATGCTTTAAACATTAAATTTGTGATTTCAAATTAAGATGCACTTTACGCATTTGCCCACAGTCATAATAATGTCATTTTCACTGTGTGCTGTATGTAAAATGAGTGCTACCTTGACTTTATCTGAAGAAATGTGATTCCTAATGCACACAAACTTCCCAGAATACTGAGTGCTCTGTTGGTAACAGTTTTCTTCCTTTTTAATTATATTTATGTAAAATATTTATTTGTAAAAAATACTTTTGTCATCTAAAGTATGTTTATTTTACAAATTTATTTTTTAATCCATTTTCAAATTATTTCAAATATCTTAAATATGAATTCTAATAAAATTATATAGGCTTTTAATCGGCCATCGGCCACCCTGCTTTCCAAGATGTCGGCTGTCAAAAAAACAATTTCGGTTTACCACTAGTGACTGTATGGGAGTACTCAGATTTTAAGATCATGATACCAATCTGTCTCTTAGACACTGGCAATCTATGACCGCTTTGGCCGGTTGATGCTTGGGGATGAAGATGAACCCAGGGATGTCCTGGAATACCTAGTGCTGGAGAGACATCTGGTCAACCCCTATGGGCGGTGGAGGCTTCATGGCAAGATTGTTCCAGCATGGGCTCCACCAAAAGATCCCATTATTAAGGTATAAACAAATTGGATCAAAGAGAAAATTTGGAATGTTTTAACTAATCCTTAACATCTGACATCTGATTTCTACAGACTGTCATAATTCCTGGACCTACGCTGAAGCCTGAGGAGGCGTTTGAGGATCTGCATTACCAGGTGCCAAAGCCAAAGGCAGTACAGTGGTACAAGTAATTCTGAATGTGGCGCCTTACTCCATCCAACACAGATCCACTCTGTACAGACTGATTACCAATGATTACAATAAATAATGATGTATTTATAAAAAAAAAATTTGGTTGTTGCCTTTTTCTAATCACATTTGGCACTCTCAAATAGCTGTATTCATATATAGACTTGTTATACGTGGTAATCAACATGGTGTTACTTTCATTAAACATGGAACTTTATGAAGATCGACACCTTGCATTTTGCAGTTTAAAAGTTTATATCAGAATAATCAATTGACACATTTTTAATAAATATAAAAATATTTGTTGCATTTTTTACATTGACAGAAGTTAATGTAAACTACGTTTGGCTACTGTTGAAAATTGACTTGGTTCTTACAAAAATCATACCTCATACAAAAGCACAATCTTTATGTTCCTAGTTTGAAAAGCTGACATTGCAAGTTCTGTCGAAATGATAGAATAACTAAAAAATAAACTCAATTGTCTAACTCTGGTAGGAATTACAAGTGCAATCTAATGGTCATTACCTGTGCTAATATCTGTTATTATTTTTCAGAAGCAACATTTGTAATTATGTTGAATTAAACGTAGACAAAATTTGTGTTGTAAACCCTGAACATTCAATTTCACATCCTCATATAAGGGGATACAGGAGAAAGGTGTTCTATGAAACATCCTGTAATTAATGTTAAAACAAATCAAATTTAGTCATCATATTTTTATAGCTCAAGGGTACTTTGCCCTAAAACAAGATTAGATTTTTTTTTATCACACATACTGTCTGTGTTATGTAATTTCACATTGTTAAGTGTTATGTTTTTTTTTTTTAAATGAAAACTTTGTAGTTGGGCTCCTTGTCAGAAAAATAAAATGGTGCTACTCTGTAGATTTGTAAATTAACCAGTTTGAGACATGAAACATGCTACAAATGCTGTTAAATTTATGTTTGTCTAAACCATGAGTAGACCAAAGAGCTGTTAAACATACAACTTTTGAGACTAACAACATTAATGTGTATATCAGGACAGCTCGTCTCTTAACTTAGTTACTTAGTAATATTAGTCCAATGTTTTTTGACTGAAAATTTGTTAAATGAGACTTTCTAAACATTCCACCCAGGGTATGTTGGTGATGAAGGATTTACTGAAAATATAATCTACATAGCCATATGAACACAAATACACACAAAACAATACCAAATTAAATGGGGTGTTTTTGTTAATGTAAGGCCAAAAGGGAATGTGCACAGGAGAGCAGTCAGTCTTCAGACATGGTTTGTTAAGCTGAAGAGGGAGAAAGTTGGCATAGGTGGAGTCCTTTCTTAAATAACAGTCAGTGAATTGCCCTGATGACACTGGAGGGACATTCTGCATAAAGCTGAAAAGTGTGACCAGTGGTCCATTTTGTCACAACAAGTCTTTAAATCAGTATAAAGCACAATGATACTGCCCTGGCAGTTCACAAGTCTGGAGGGAAGATGAAGGCCTCTGCAGCAGTTTCTGCATCACCATCATCTTCCTCTGGTATTGTCTCCTCCCAAGTGAAGACATCTAAATTATCATGCACTGTTATAGATTCTTGTCTGCCCCCTCCCATTTCCCAAGGGCACAGTGCATCACGTCGAGCCAGAGGAGGGTTAACTCTCATCTCTTCTGCTGTATGTATGCCTGTGTCTGAAGGGTGTATCTCACTAATATCTGGGGCAGTTTGACTTGTGCTGCTTTCTGTTGCTGGTGGTGTTCCCATATCATTTTCCTTGGGACGGACAGATTCTTGAGCACTGTCTTGCCTTTTAGATGAGATGGCATGAGTGCAGTCTTGTGGCACAGATTGTTTGGGTAATTGTTTTGCCTCCCACGGACAGGCATCTGAGTAGACTCTTTCTTGTTTCTGGAGGGTCTTGACTGGCTCACTTGTCTCCCAAGGACAAACATCTGCATGGACACTTTCTTGTTTCTGGAGGGTCTTGACTGGCTCACTTGTCTCCCAAGGACAAACATCTCCATGGACACTTTCTTGTTTCTGGAGGGTCTTCACTGGCTCACCTGTCTCCCAAGGACAAACATCTGCATGGACACTTTCTTGTTTCTGGAGGGTCTTGACTGGCTCACTTGTCTCCCAAGGACAAACATCTGCATGGACACTTTCTTGTTTCTGGAGGGTCTTCACTGGCTGACCTGTCTCCCAAGGACAAACATCTGCATGGACACTTTCTTGTTTCTGGAGGGTCTTCACTGGCTGACCTGTCTCCCAAGGACAAACATCTGCATGGACACTTTCTTGTTTCTGGAGGGTCTTCACTGGCTCACCTGTCTCCCAAGGACAAACATCTGCATGGACACTTTCTTGCTTTTGCAGGGTCTTGACTGGCTCACTTGTCTCCCAAGGACAAACATCTGCATGGACACTTTCTTGTTTCTGCAAGGTCTTCACTGGCTCAACTGTCTCCCAAGGACAAACATCTGCACGGACACTTTCTTGCTTTTGCAGGGTCTTAACTGGCTCACTTGCCTCCCATGGACATACATCTGCATGGACACTTTCTTGTTTCTGCATTGTCTTTGATGGCTCTGCTGTCTCCCATGGACAGACATCTCCACAGACACTTTCTTGTTTCTGTGTGGTCTTCACAGACTCACTTGCTTCCCATGGACACACATTTACATGAACTGGCCCCTTGTTTGTAGCACCCACCTTCTCTTCTGACATCCCAGAATCCTCCGCTTCCCACGGGCAAACAGTTGCTTTCTTAGGCATGGTCTCTTTTAATGACTGTCTTGTAGTGTCTTTTGGTTCAGACTCCAAAGAACTTACATCAGTCACAGGAGGTGGTGGTTCAGGAAAATCACTCATTTCTTGTTTCAGTATACAACTTGGTTCCTCTGAACCTGTGTGTCTCTGCATCTCTTGGTCTACTGGACTCTGTTTTGCATTAACATAAATGACCTTTTCACCATGTTTTATTGAGTCACTAGAGGTTTTGATGGATCCCTGTCTAACCTGAGAGATATTTGTGTCTAGTACACAAGAAGAGCATGCTTCAGGCTTCACATTTACCTGCTTCTGGGTGTCTTCAGACATTGGAACTTCAACACTGGTATTATGTATATTGTCTTCAGTGACTCTTGATGGCTCACCAACTGTTTCCCAAGGACAGACATCGGTATGTATGTTTTTGGTTTGCAATTGCTCTACTTCCACAACCTCCCAAGGACAGACTTCAGAAATGCTGGTTTGCTGAAAAGGTTTTGGGACATCCCATGGACATACTTCTGTATTAGGAACACCCAATAATGATTTCACTTGGAACTCAGGGGGTTTGAAGACATCATTACTTAGTGTCACAGATATTACTTGCTTGTCACTATACTGTCTTTGTAATACGTTGTCATTCAAATTCTGCTTCCTGACCTCCAAGACCACCTCCTCTGACTCCCATGGACAGATGTGAACTGGAGCAGAATGTTTGGGACTCCTTTCAGGAGAATCAGTAGATGGCAGCCGTACTGCTGTTTGTTTGACAAGGCAAGGCTTTGTGCCTACAGTAGTCATAGCCCGTCTGTGTGTCTGAGGGGTACGCTTGTCTGAAGCTGCACTGCCTGGGCACAATCTCATGGAAGTAGACAAAGATTTCTGTAGTGTTCCCTCCCTAACATTACTCTCTTGTAGGCTTTTCTCTCTGCTCATACTTCTTCCAACTTCCCCAATGCCTTTCGCTGCAAGTAGACTTTTGGTAGTGGAGTGGAAAGACAAAACCTGAAAGCCCTTGTTCTTGCCGGAGATTGTGTGTGGTGACCCTGGAGCGCTAGAGGAGATCAGAGGCTTGGGTTTTGTGGAATCACCATCAGACTGAATACCATTCCCAGTTTCTGTTGCAGGAGGTGGCAAGAATTCCCATGGACAAACATATAACATCGTTGGTGACATGGTAGCACCAGGTGATTTGGGCTCTTCTTGTTTCGAAATGGAATATGTGACATGTTTTTGGTTCTTGTTTGCAGGGAGCTCCTCTGGAACCTCCCACGGGCAGACCTCCGCCTTGTCAAATGACTCTGAGAGCAAGGCACTTGAAGTCTGCCTCTTTATATCAACATCCACAGTTAGCTGGCGCTTAACTTCTGGAGCAGCTTTGCCAACAAGCGACAAATGTTCAGTGCTTCTACAAGAAGTCACAGAGCGATGGTCATTGCGTTCTATGACACTAAGTGACTTTTGAAACCTGCTGGGCTCTGGAAGTAGAAGGTTAGTGTCTACCGATAGATTGTGGGCACTGGCAGACTTGCAGACCAGCAATGTTGCGTTGATGGATCCTGAGTCAGAATGCAGTGAAACCCTTTTCTCTGTGCCCCTTATGGAGGAGTTTAATAGGGAGACCTCCCTTTCTGGGGTACAATCATAGGCACTATGGGACTTCCGCAGCTTTGGAGAGGGCTGCATTAAAGTTTCATTCATCTTGTTAATGCTTGTGGTCTGATGACTTTTGTAATAAGATCCTGATCTGGTTATACTTCCTATTGCAGCATTGACATCCTTATCTTCACGACTGCATTGTCTGCTTAAACTTTCTGGGATCTCACTGATCCGTCTTATAAGGGACCGTCCAATGCTGAGGCGAGAACTGCGCTTCTTCGGAAGGTGGGGATTGCTGTTTGCCATCCTCTTGGTCTTATGGACTTCCAGCTGAGAATACAGTTTCTTCAGCTCATCCTGGTGCAGAGGAGAAAAAGGGTTTCAGTTGAGGAAAGCTGGAGGGATCAGTACAGTAGGATGGTTTTTGTGATGGTATGTCCACAACAGGACGGTCAACAAGCACCAAGTGACAGGGTAGTATTTCAGAAGAGGGCAAGTAAAGGTACAGGAGGAGGAGAAAACCAACATCGGTAATAATTCTGTAATTTTTTGAAGGTGATATTTAATAATAAAATTGCTCGGGACATGTTGGCTCATGGGGACAAAGGTTTGAGTCCAACCTGGGTCATGTCTCAATACCATTCCCCTCTCCCTCACCCCTTGCAGCAATCTTTCCCATAAAATAAATGCAAAACGCTAAACTAGCCTCTTTAATCTTGTTTTAATTAATTATTATGTTTAGTAAATGTTTATGAAAAGTTAGTATCAAATTATGGACTTGGTTTATATGAGTTAATTTACTTTAAAAGAAAAGGTCAAATTTATGCTATAATACAATGCCATAAAGTTTTAGTGTGTTTGATTTTCTTAATAGGAAGTGTGTGCATTTGTGAGTTAGTAGGGCTGCTGCAGGGCAAGGTGTTTTACCCGAATGTCATCAGGGTCCAGGCTGTGGTCACTCCAGCAGTTAGAGTTGAAACTACTGTTGAGGTAAGAACATGAGCGTCGCAAGTCCACCTCATCCTCATATACTTCTGCAGCTATTTCCTCTCGGCCGGTCTGAGACATGTGGAGAAACTGCAACAAACACCAATGCTGATTTTTGCTTGGGACAGGCTACTTAACATTAATATGAGAATTGTGTAATATGTGCGCAGGTTTATCAGAAAGCACTTAATAAATAGATAGAGGCTGCATCTATTTTGAATACTTATGCTATTTGCTGAAAGCAAAGCATGCTGATATTCTCGACAGTACCTTGGGTACAAAAAGCAGGCCGAGCGTTACAGTAATTGTGACATGCGTGTGAGTGAAGAACAGCAAGAGCATCCAGTCAGGATGAACTGATGGTCTTGCAAATCTGAAATATACAAAGACAAAGAAGTCAACAGAACAACCTCTTATGATTAGTGTTAAATCAAACTTTATTCCACCACCTGAAAAGATGAAACACAGAGGAGAGCAGTAGCTCATTGTGGATTGCGATGCTCATGTAACGCGGTTCGTGAAATGCTGAAGGTACCGTCTTCACTGCACTGCACAGGAAACTGCCCCAGCACAGAAATAACAGCTCCGCTGAGAGAAAAAAAAAAAACACTTTTTGTTAACTTTAGAGCTTTTATCTGTCACATACACAAATATGCACAACAACAATAAGACACTAAAATATCCTGTCTTTGTCCTTTCTATGAAGGGAAAAAAGGTATAAGGATAATTTGACTTTTTAAATATTTATATTATCAAGTTTAATATCACATTTTCTAAGGTTTACTCCATTTGGTCCAAATGAAATTAGCTTTTCCAAGATCGAAATATAATTTTTAAAATAATTGCATGGTAATGAGGGTTTATAGATGTCATCTCTGTGATATAATTTCCTGTTTTATGGTTTGCTTGTCAAATTAAATAGTTTGACTTCATGCCGACTAAACGTATTCTTTATTCAAAAACATTACTCTTTACTTGAGACTTAATAAATAAATAAAGAAATGTAATCTACAGACAGTTGCATCAGTTCTAACTCTGGGCCCAGTGTTGCTTTTTAATGTAAAAACATCTTATATTAAAAATCTCACATTAGTACATTCTGAGGATTCATATAGGTCCTCTCTGTGCATCTTCTTTGGCTTGTTACATGCCATCAAACAAAAGTATTTTTCCCCAAAAATATTACTCTTTAAATGTGACTGAGTTATACTAAAATATGAAAATAATTATATTGTATAATAATTATGTATTTATATGATATATATAAAAAAACAAGTATCACATCATTTACCACTGACAAAATGAGAGACAAAAAGCTATTTCTGTACAACATAAGACTTACACATCAAGACAAGAATGATTATCAATTTAATAAAGTAATAAGCCTCAAGAAACTGTGGTTTATGTCAGCTTCTTGAGGCTTATTGCTTTTATAAAATGGTTATTCCATAAAAATAGTAAGGTTTAAAGAATAAAATAGTGAATAAAATACAGAATAAAATAGTGCAAATAATGTGTAATGATATAAATAAAAGCAGTATTCATCCACCAAACAATTCAGTTCCTCAGAAACAATTGTGGTTTCAATGAAGTGGTTATCGAGCAACACAGAAGTAAACAAAGGTGTGTGTTTGTAGTGTAATTTACAACGGCTTCAAACACAGCTCAACCAATCAGAATCAAGGACCGGAACTATTCGTTTTATAATAGAAAATATACAGTGCTAAGTATTACAGGTTATGGTGTCACATCATAAATAATCCAAAGTTTGTTGTGTAAGGTGTCTTTGAATGTCCAAAGGCATTCTGAGTGTGCCAGAATTATTGTATAAATCTATTTTATCTCGTGGTGTCATTTCAGGTCAGTCCCTCATTTACTTAGTCAAATGTTTGACATTATAGCAGTAACATTATTATTATTATTTGTTGTGTTATGTTATTAGTATGGTAGGTAGTGGTTAATGCTGAATCATATCCAATGACAGCGGTTAACAGTGTTCAAATCATCAGCTAAATGCTTCAAAGAACATTAAATTATCCAGGACCATTCATCCTTTCATTTGTCTGATCTATTAATGTGCCCCAGTTTCAGTTAATCCCTCTGTCAGACACTCAAGAAAACCGATGGACTACCATCAGTCAAAAAAGACATCACTTACCCACAGCCATCATGTAGTCCCACCGGTCCAGGTCACACACGTTGAAGCCTTGTCCTCCTGAGGTGGTGGAAATGATCAGCAGTGGAACATTCCTGTCTCGATTCTGAAGGACACCCACGGTCCACGCACACAGGAACCAGCTGACAGTAAGCACTATAACTCCCAGCATCCTCAGCACACCTGTGGTAGTGATGTATGGTACTCTCTGGGCTGTACGCGACAGAAACACCTTCAGCACCCTGGAAACATGTGACCACGTTGGCTGCTTTATCAGTTTTATCAGTTTTTTTTTTTTTTTTTTTTTGCCTTAACAGCATTTTTCACCTAAAAGTGATCAGGCAGACCAAACTGTAAGTCACAGAGACTTGAAACTTGGAGGGATGGTAGTACTCACACCATCTACAATGTCACCAAGGCTGTCCCCAGTCGGCCTGACGGTGGCGCTATAAATGGCTATAACTAGTCCGATCAACTTAAAAAACTGGTATGTTGTGTCTTTGTCCAAAGTGTCACAAGTGAGGAAATATCCGTATTTAAAAAAACATGGCCGTCACCGACCAATGAAATTTGAGCACCTATTGGATGAGGATAACGGAAGCTGATTGGAACAAAACTCAGTGCGTCTGTTTGTCTCTTGCCACTAAAGGCCTGTGACAATTTTGAAAGAAATTGTAAAACGGGTGGTGTTAACGAGTTTTATACCTCTGTAATTACGCAGCATTTCACATACAGACACAATATACCATACGCTAGACCTCTTCACTGTGAACAACTTTGTCCCAAGAACAACTGCTGTCAATCAAATCTTTTGTTAACTATTTGAGATTGTGAAAAACATACCTTTGCGAACTAGTCCTAGGTTTTTTGCTCTAAAAAACGCTGCTTCTCTGTCTCTCAAGGTCAATAGTTATAAAAAATATGTTTTTATATTTTTGGGATCTTTACAGTTTGGTTAGCTATAATGGGATTGTTTAAAAAAAAACAAAATGGGCATGACCAACTTTTTGTACTGACATACTGACATCCTAAACTGATCAACTGATTTTATACACTTTTTATGTTTATCTTTATATCCTGTGATGCATAGCTGAATTTTCAGAAGCCATTATGTCACATGATCTTGAAATCATTCTAATATGCTGATTTGCTTCTTATCAATTTTGAAAACCGTTATGCCTATTTTTTTTTTATTTATTTTTTTTGTTATTTAGCATGGAGCGGCTCAACTCATCCTGGTAGGCAGCCTGTTATTTCTAGAATGGCAGCAGGACTTCAAAAACACAAATGAAATTGCCAAGTGATTTTTTAAATGCCTTGAGAATAGCATCTTATTTTGCAACATTTCATCTGATGGATGTGCAGGTGAGATGGAGATGGAAGGATCTGACTTTGATAAATCTCATATGACAGGACTGAAGTGCTACAGACCGGTACAGCTTGAGCATCACAGTTCCATAGACAATGGCGAAGCCAAGCAGACGGACCCAGCGGAGCAGAATACACCGGAAAGTGCTGGGCTTGAAGTATAAAATGAAGACCTGAAAACAGTTTTTAACATTCAGTATATTTAATGTATCTTTTTGCTAAATAAAAGTGTTAATTACTTTAAAGAAAAATCTAACTTACCCAAAATTTTGAATGGTGGCGTACTAGTCAGCAAATGTTAAAGAAGGCACTATTGTCTTAAATGTGATTTTGTTTGCATAATAACCACACTTATATGCCAATTCATAGTTTTGTAGCATAATTACTAATATAATTATTTTTTAGATGTTCATTTGTTATTGCATTTGGTTAATCTAGTAGCAACCATAAATAGTTTAATTTTTGATCATTTTCTGCCTTCTCAGTGCAACCCAGGCATCATGATTTCAACTGAAGTCCAGTAATCTGAAAAGAAGATTTGAATTACACACTCACTGGGAAGTAAAGCAACAGAGAGCCACACAGGATCAGCTCCAGCAGCAAAAGCCCTGACGATCGGATCCGCTGAGAGATAGAAAGATGGAGAGAAGAACAGGGTGAGAAGTGAAGAGGGGAAGCTGAAGGGAAATTACTAAAGCTGTCAAGCATGCATGAAGTTTGTGCACGTGTCTGAAATGATGCATCGAAACACATAGTATCATAGCATGTAATATATATATATATATATATATATATATATATATATATATATATATATATAAAATGTACCTTGGTTCTCCTGGACTGGTATGCCAGCAACATGCTGACCACCACAAGGATCATGAAAAGGCCCTGCACAGCCAGGACACCCGTCCTCAGAAGCCAGTCTTCCTGCACCCAACACGGGGCTCCATCCTCGCACTCATCACAGCCGGGCCAACAGGGCAGACACACAGGGACTTCTGGGTAACAAGCTCGAGTACTATTCACACGGTTGCCCCCTATAACACCATATACCATCATTTCTTATTCTTTCAATGACCCAATTTTAATTGAACTAAAAAAAAAAACCTATTAAATAATAATAATAATAATATATTAAATTAAGAAAATATATTTTTTAATGAAAATTCAATTAAATTAATTTAAAAAGCTAATTAAATAATAATACATATTATTATGTATTATATATATATATATATATATATATATATATATATATATATATATATGTGTGTACACACACACACACACACACATCATTATATGAATAATAGATAGATAAAAGCAGTTCATCCTGACAGTCAATCCCATGCAGTTTTTTATTTTAATTTTTAACAATTAATTTTAAATTAATACTTTAGCTTAGAAAAATCATACAGCTTCATTATAAAAAAACACACATATATTTTTAAGCATTAATGATTTACTTTGACCCTTGTCCAATCATTAATAAATAAATAAATGAATAAAACCTAAACTGCAGCTTAACTTGACAATCAATTATTTCTGAGCAGTTGTTGATTACAATTTTTAGCATCTAATTATAAATACTTTCAGCTATAATAATCATACAGTTTAATATATTTTAATTTAATTTATTCATGCTTAGTATAGTTCAAATCTGTGACCATGTTAGCTTATATATTATCCAATAAAATAAGACTGAAGGCACTGTAGACTCACTGTAGACTCTGATTTTTGATTGTTTCAAGAATCTTACTTTTGTTTTCTGTGTCTGGATTTGGACTGTAGTAGCCCTTTTTACATCGGCAGCAGTACTGACCCATCCGGAAGCCCTGCTGCGGGATGGATTCACACTGAGGGGAAGACAAAGAAAGAGATATGAAGTCTGCTCATGTCAAATCAACACTGATGTTCCTGCCAGTGACTGAGTATGACTGTGCTCTCTCTGCTTCCTGCCATTAGTTGCATGTGCAGTCCGTCCCCCATCAGCGGTTTATCTGTGAGAGTTGGCTGACCCACACGTCAGACTCACTCGGAGTTAATCTAAGCTAAATCCTAAATGGAGGGGTAATACCTCCATTGACAGAGCTTCATCTTTTTATTCAGGGAAATCCAGCACTGTTCACATACATTTATGCTATTTTCTATTTTACCTTTATTTAATCAGGCAACTGACTTAAGAACATGATTGTTATTTATAAGAGGATGTCATCCTTGTGGAGAGGAGCAATTAGGAATAAATAAAGTATTTTCTCAATCTCTTTTCAGTTTCTATTTATTATTAAAATCAGTTGATTCTTGGAAAGGGGATATATATTATATATATTATATATCTGTATATTTTACAGTGATCGACTATCTGTGAATTTATTGAAACCGGTGAGTCTTTTATCTAATTTATCTTAATTTTGTTAAAGGGACAGTAAAATAAAAAGGAAAATACTGATTTTTGAATCTGTATTTTCCATGTAAAAGTCTGAGAAACGATAAAATATGTATTAAGTAAAACCAGAACTGATTCTGGTCTATGTCATTTTATCCATTTAAATAAAAAAAATTAAATAAAAATTACATATGATGTTGGACACAAATTTAAAGAGTTTGTGTCCAACATCATATGTAACCTTATTCTTGGGACTATATCGTGCATCATGTCATACTAATGTTTCATGTTATGAATGCATCATCATCACACTGTTCTATTAATATGCTGCTCCTTTCATTTATAGCGGATCAACTCAATTCTCATTAAATTCATTCATTGTGCCAAATCCTGCCGTTGCTCAACCTGCCAACACCTGTGAGCTTGTGCTCTGGTTGGATGAGACGATGGGGGGGGGGTCTGGGTCTTGTGAAAGGGGGGTGTATGAGCTCGTGTCCTCTGGGAGGGGGTCGGAGTTGGGTGGATGGGGGGTTGTGTGTGTGAGCATCACAGGATTATCAACCTAATCCTTCAGATCATCCTGCACCATGCTCACATCTTTAAATAGAAGGTCTGGATGAAAGTGGGAGGATGATGATGGAAAACAGGAAATGTTAAACGTATATAACAATCCAGCAAAATAACGAGCAAAGCAGGTGATGTACTAATGGATTTCAAACTTAATATCTAGATAATATACATAGAGAGATGCCAGATCTGATGGCAACAGGCTTAATGAAACTGTGGGTTTTAAAGTTAAAAGCAAAATTCATGCAGAAATGAATTCCAAACCTGTATGAGTTTCTTCAGTGGAGCACAAAAGAAGATATTTTGAAGAATGTTGGTAACAAAACAGTTTTGGTTACCATTGACTTCCACTGTATGAATAAAAAAACACATTTCTTAATTTTTCGTCTTTTATGTTGAAAGTCATACAGGTTTGGAACAACGTAAGGGGGAGTAAATTAAAGAAGGATTATTTTTGGCCAAGGTATATAATATTATAAATTTTTAAAGAGCATCAATCAATCAATCAATCAAAAAAAAAAAAAACAGATCTTGTTATGTAATTTACAGGAAGAATATTAGAGGAAAGCATAGCTGGTAACAAAATTCAGTTGCTAACATTATAGAATGCAGTGGAGAATGAAACATGCTCAGAGAGACACATAGAAAAATGAATGACTTCACCACGTTTTGAGTGTCTCTTATGCCCTGTTTGTTTCTGCTTAGTAAGATCCACCCGTGCTATTATATTGTATATTGCTGCATTCATTGTGGGTTAAAGTGTTTTCTTTTTTTTCTTTTTGACAATGAAAACATGATGAACTAACCATCTTACAGCATTGTATTAATCTAAATATACGTATATATATTTTAATACTAAACACTGAAACATTCTACAAAGTATATATATTTTTTTTTTTCACACGACAAATCAAAGTCTTAAAAGTTTGGATCGACGTGAGGGAAATAAATGAGTTTTCATTTGCGGTTGAGCTATCCCTTTAAGTAATGTTAATAAGCTGAACCTTACAGTTAAGTGTTGATTAAACTTGAAGTCCTTGGTGCCTGCAGGAAGTCCTATTATGAGATGACTGAATTTGTGTTCAGTGTACAGTACACTCACCTCCATGCTGGTCTGATTACATTGGTGTGTGTTTGCAAACCAGAAGTCTCCACTGGCACACTGATCCACATTGAATCCCTGGATGTTGACATCGACACGGATAACACCCCTACACCACCAAAGCAAAGACACACCAATGATGGAAGACTTGAAATTAAATTCATCGGATTGTTCACTCAAAAATGGACATTCTGCTGCGTCGTTCCAAATCTGATGAATTACTTTCTTCAATAAAATAAAAAAGAAGAACATTTTTGTCTATAAATTATGGAATTGTTCCTTTATGGACAACAAACAACTGAAACATTTGTCAAAATATCTTCTTTTGTATTTCACAGGTGAATAATGAATGTCCATTTTTAAACGAATTATCCCTTCAAGTGAATTGAGACTAAGAAATATTTTAAAAGACATTATGAGTACACAAACTTAAACTCAGCAAGAAAGTGCACTCACCTGAACTCTGGGTTGAGGTCTGGCTTCAACCCATAAAATGGCATTGAGAGACTGAATAACCACCCTGGCAAAAAACGGCCATCAATGCACTCAAGGAAAGGGGCTTCGCCCCACCGAACCCCACTGCTATTGATCACATAACTATCCCCACGTGCCCACTTGGGAGTGTCTAGGGTGCTTAGGTCATTTAGAAGAACCCGTTTCGACAAGGCATGGAGGGGTGGAGAGCTAGACTTAAACATATCAAACCAGCGTTGGTCAGGTGCGGGAGGACGGAAGCTGCTCCAGGCAGACGTCAGGTCCTGCAGAAGAATGTCTTGGGTTGTGCCTTTGGAGGCACGGAGCACCAGTTGGGGCTGTTTGATTGTGGGGTCGGCATCGAATGTTAAAAAAGCTCGTCTGACCAAGCCTGGCCTGTCCCCTTCAAGCATGGCCCGCACCAGTGCATGGTACCACTCGATATCCTCTTGTACACTCGTTTCTCTCAGCTCACTAGCTTGGAATATCAGGTTGAGAAAGTTGGCAGCATTAGTCAGAGATGCTATGGGTTGGTGCAAGAGAGGGAGAAGGTCTCTAGGCAGAGATCCCAGTCGAACAGGCAGCTGGAAACTCTGTGTGCAGGAAGAGGCAGCCAAAGAAGATGAATTTCCGGTGTAGAGATAGCTCTCCGCGGCAGACTGCTCCTTCTCCGTGCTCGCTTTTACTGGAGCCGGACTGGTGGGTCGAGCACTGGAAGTCGAGCTTTTCCCTGCTACAGTATTTGGGTTGGTAAGAAGAGGAGTTGGGCTGAACTCCAAGCTGGATGTGTCCTCAAGTTCAGACACAGTGGTGAGCTGAGCAGAGAGCAGGATGGGAAGTAGCAGCAGTAGAGGTAGCAGACCGACACACGGGCCCATCCTTAAAGCAACTGCTCCTCCGATGCTTTTTGTGAAGGTAAAGATGAGCTTTGTGCTTACTCACATCCTGAAAGATGCTTGGACTTCTTTTCTTCTCTATCCCTGGTTTTGTATCTTCTCTCCTCTTCTTGTTAGTTCAAGTGCACTTTGCTGCCAACAGCGTCTTGGTTTCACACACAAATAAATGTGCATTCATACATGGACCGACATGCACTCTTCATTTTCAAAGGTGAAGGAGAAGCTCAAAGAGGAGGCAATGCTTTAACTCCATGCATCCTGCAGTCAGCTGTTCGAGTCCACCCTGGATGCGACGATGCTGGGACCAGCACAGCGTGGAGTTAATTGGCCTGCAAGAAACTGGAGTGAGAAACAGAGATCAACAAGAGACCGTCAACATACCCCCATTTCTCTCTCTGCTTACCTGTTCACTCACTCTGCAGCCCTCCTGTAAATCTCTTCCTCTCTCCATCTCTCCCAGTCTCCCGGTAGTAGTGAGAGCTGAGAGTGGCACATCTGTTAATGTTGGATTGTTATGATGAGTGTATGTGCATGAGGATGGGCTGATGGAGGAGAGGATGGGAGGGTAATCCTCTCTGTTGGGGTATGCATCAGAATCTCACCGCTTTGTGGATTAACCCAACACTCCCCGGCTGGGTCAGTCATGAGTGGTCTTTTAAGGACTGTGTATGTGCGTGCGACTTTGTGCATCTGTGAATATGTAGATGCAGTGGTTTACAAGTCTGCATCTGCCTGGCAGATAAAGTGCACTGAAATGTTAATCTCGGATAGACCAACTGCGTTCTGAACTGCCAAACGTCTGGTGCAACAATCAGGAAAATTGTAAAAAATCAAAGAAGAAGAAAACATGTTCCACATGTGTTCTACATGAATGAACGTCTGTCAGATCTGTGTGTGTGTGTGTGTGTGTGAGAGAGAGAGAGAAATGATTCAGATAAATCCAGTCATACTGGGTATTGCAGGCGAATCCTTGTTTTGGTGCCATGGCAACAGGGTTCTGAGATTCAGCACTCATTCCTGTGGGGCCCCACCCCCACTCAGGACTGCAGAGGCTGTGTGCATCTATATACATGAACACAATCATCAAAAAAAAAAATAATTGTGTAAATGTGTTTTTTTTTTTCCTTTATGGATGCATATGTGTGTTCAGCTTTGTGTGCAGTTGTATGCATTTAATTGGAAAATATGTAGACAATGCATGTAATATTTCTCTGACAACGTCCTGTTGAAACACATTCTCTTCTGGATATTTGTGTATACCCATAACTGTAATAAAATCCACTCTTCGTGTTATGAGATGGCGGGATTTAAAGGGCTCTTGTGGGCATGTGTAAATGTTTGTGTACAGCGACACCATTCGGTCCATCAATGAAATCGCATTTCACAAATACAGCGCAAATGAAAAGTCTTGACCACAGAACAATGGGGTGAATGTAAACAATAACTGTATTGTACCTCTATATGCAATTTAATAGCAATATACGTACGTGCAATGATCTATAAGCGTATATAAGATTAAATACTTTTGGAAAGTTGAAGTGTCCTGCAGTTTAATATGCTTTGTATTTAAAACTAAAATTAATTTAGCTAAATTATTGGGGTATAGCATTAATTGAAAGGCATTAAATTAAAATTTGGCATTTAAATATATATTAATCTTGTTGGTTAAATACCCCATATTATGCGTTAATAATAGCCTGCGAAAAAAATCAAATAAAACCAATGCATTTTTTGTTTAAATAAGTTATGCTACATAATATGATGTCCAGAATAATATTTGATATTTTCTTGATTGTAGGCCTTGTGTTTGACACAATGATTTACGTTTTTAGTAGCTATATGAGGATTATAGTCATTATTCAAATGATGATATCATGCAAGTCATTTGTCTTTGACTCATAATGTGGGGATTTGCAGGGAGAGTTTCGCTGGCGCTGGAATCGTGCGGAAAGGCGATGCCACTACAATTGATGCAGCTAAACATCAGTGGGTAAGGCCATCTTCCAGACAACAGCGCGGTAAATGAAATGAAAGCAACGTTACAGCACGGTGCACGTCACTAAGGGGGACAGCACATAGCCTACAGCCAAGTGGACAGCAATGGCACCGATAAGACCAAACGCGAAACGCATCGAATTTGCGGAAGTGAGCGAGCGGGTGGGGCCTCGACGGTAATGTGACCACAGACGCCGTTAGGATTGCGTGAAACGAAGCGTTATGTATGACCCTACGAAGACCCGAGGAGGATTTTAAGACCGGACCCGAAATGAGACGAGGACGTGCGCAATGTTGAAGGAGCGACTGAAATAGTGTTGATATGCACTAATTGCTGGCGCTGAGTGAGGGGTCTAACTAACTAACACCAAGAGGATTACCATCATCATCATCACCATCTTCACACGAGCGAGATCTCATGACTGGAAGCAATGTGAAACGCTGATATCGCTCATTCCTTCAGTATATTGAGGAATAATAATGAACAACGCGCAAGATATGTCTCCCGATTTTGTCTTGATGCGCCTGGTCTCCGCGGCCGAGGACGACCGCTTGGACGAGGAGAATGGGAATCTGTCGTCGGTGGCTATCAAGGGGAACTTTGAATGCACACAGAATCACGGCCACATCTCGGCGGTGAACAAAGCTCCGCAGGCCAGCGGAACGGAGGCACCTGACTCGGGAGTGATGGCGAACAGACCTGCGCTGTCTGCGCCGCCGCCTCCTCTTCATTCAGCCGAGGCCCACGGGTACGATCTCACGCACCGAGGTGGAATGGGGCCTCAGCTGTTGGTGTTCAGAAACATATCGAGAGACTCCGAGGGATTCGTCGAGAGCAGATCGGAGGAACAGCGGAGAGCTTTTGAGGACCAAGCGGCGCTTGCTTCCGAGTCTGGCGCTGTGGATGCTCAGCATCCGCCTACATGGACGCTGCATCCGCAGCTCAAGCTGCCAGTGGTTGCTACGGACACGGATGGAGCCGAGCTGTGCCACCGGCATCGCTTGATCACCGACAACCAAGACTGGCCGCCGGTGGTGGATCACAAAACGAGCTCGGTGACGGCGCAGCGGCAGCTCCATCAGCTGCCCGACGGTCCTGTTCTGGAGCTGGCGAGGAAATTCGGCGAGCTGGGTGTCGCTCCGGTTCCCGAGTTTCTCCTCAAGGATGGCGAGCTGCAGCGCTGCTCGTGTCAAAGCGTGCTCGGCTCGGCTGGAATCAGACAAGGAGAGGACCCGACCGAGACCAGCGATGCGCTGCTGGTGCTGGAGGGCCTCGGGTCAGAGGAGGTGAACGGCCTGGGTATCAATGCGTGCCAGAAGACCGAGTCTCAGAACGCGGAGCCGGGTGCTTTTGCGCTCAAGTGTTTCCCTTCGGTGGTGTCCGGGGGACTTTGCTCGCCGGCGTGTTGCTTGTTACGAGACTCTGTAAACACCAGGCCTCAGGCTCCTGCCAGCGACAGACTGACTCCAGAGGTCCCGTCCCAAACCAAACCCAGCCAGGGCACCCCGTGCTCCAGCCAGGCGTCGACGCCGACGTCCCGGCCGGACCGGAGCGCGACCCGGGCGCATCTTAACCCTGCGAGCGGAGGAGAGAAGACTCTGAAAGTACCAGGGAAATCCAGGAAGGGCTCGCTTAAAATCCGTCTGAGTAAACTTTTCAGAACTAAAAGCTGTAGTGGCTCTAACAACCTTTTGGACAAGAGACCTTCAGTCACGTTCTCCATATCCTCTGCGGGCAGTTTAGTGGACATGTCCGGAGCGAGCGGTGGAGAACAAGACACGGCCAGGTGAGTCCATCCGCCCAAAACAACCTTAATGAAATACTGTAACTCTAAACTTTTGTATAGGCCTCATTTTATTTTCATGTGTACATATTTTCCTGTGACTATATGTCTATATACTGTATTATTTGAGTGTACAATTTCGTGTTCGTTTTCATACAACATAAACCATAAATCGTAAAAATGTTAATTAATAAAGGGGGTTGCAATATTTTCCCACACATGCAGAAATTATTGATTTCTTTTTCGAATCGCATTGACTGCTTTAAATTAAGAGACAGGACAGAATATGCTTAACTGATTAATTTCCTATTTGGGTTTGTGTATAGCCTATGCTTTATTTTTTTAGATTATTTTTTTTTTCCAATGCATTGTTAGATGCCAGTGTTTCCTGTCATATGCAAGGATTTGATTAACCATGCCTGCTTTAAATGTTTACCCTATGTATTACATTTTAACTTTGTAATCTGTAACTTATTACATTTCCAAAGTAACTTTCCCAACTCTGACAACCATTGTAGTCTGGTCAGTAACCTATTGTTTGTACAGTGGCTTAATATTTGTGTGCAATTTTGAGTTGTAGGACAACACAGACCTTAATTTACTATCAAATCATAAACCTCTTTCCAAAGACACATTGGAAATTGTGTACGCATCACATGGCATATTAGCATTCATTGTCCTCTTACTTAGAAACTATGTCTTTTTAGCATGTTGTTAACCTTTAAATTTGTCCCTGAAGCAATTCAGTCAAAGATTTAGCCCCTCACACATACTGGTGATTAAAATGAATCAGAAAATTGGACACTTTTTGCCCTTTTCTTTTTAACATAATCTGTGTTACTTCATAATAAATATTCAACTAAAAATATAATTTCTGTCATAAACTTTAGATGATAAAAATACATTTCATTTCATCATCAACTTGTACTTAAAAAAATATCATCTTCTAAAGCATTGTACATTTAAGACTAAAAATTGTACTATGACTTGAGATAATGAAAACTGATATGTTGTCTTTCTTAAACGCTTATAATTTAAATGTCTTATTTTCTTTCTGCAGCCAGCCTGGACTAACAAGAGCACAAAGTGCTTTTTCTGCGGCCTCTTTTACTTCCGTTTTTACAGGTAAACCAAGATTTAAAGAAACATAATGGGGTGGAAGTTAAAGGAATCCTTGGAATATTTTAAATAAGGCACATTTGCAAACCACTAATGAGCTTACACAGTGCATGGGAAATAAAATGACACAGACACATGATTTGGATGAGATTAGTCTAATTTTCAGCCTGTCTTTGGAATGAAGCTATAAGATTGGATGCTGTTAATGTCGTTCTTATGGCTGTTGTCATTGTGGCTCTGGTCACAGGAGAGACCGTGTCCTTGGTTGATGTGGACATCTCTCAGAGAGGCAGGAACTCCCCTCATCCTCCCACTCCTCCACCTCCCCCTCGACGGAGCCTCAGTCTGTTAGGTGAGCCCCACTACAGATGTTACACACCTCCTCCATCTCCTTTGTTTCTGCTCTCCTTCATTCATACCTTTCACATCTCCATCTGTTTCACACTCTCGAAATATTTCTCCCCCATTCTTCGCCGTATATTACTTTATCCTTCGCACTGACACCTCTAGCTTCTGTGTCAGTTTGTGTGCATGGTTTGATACACTACCGTTTAAAAGTTTGGGGTTTGTAAGATTTTTTAAATGCATGTTTGAATAAAAACACAGAGGGATTGTGAACTATTATTGCGATTTAAAATCTGTGTTCTGTTTTAATGTTATATAAAATGTAAATGCCATTACAGTCTTCAGTGTAGCATGAGCTTTCATATATTATTACAGTTTTCTGCTCAAGAAACTTTGCTTATCATTATCTATATTCTGGAAACCATGAAGAGTTTAGTTTGAACCTTTTTTAAATATAAAGTTCAAAAGAGTAGCTTTTATTTGTAACATCATTGATGGCCCTTTTCATCAATTCAACACATCCACAGCCAAATAAAAGTTCATTTCTTAAAAAAATAAAAATAAATGTACTGACTCCAAACATTTGAACTTGGAATTAAGATTCATTTTGGGAGATTCACTTACAAGTGTCGGGCACTAAATATAGACATACATATTTTTATTTCATTGTTATCCTAAAGAGATCAAGTTATAAAAGATTTAAAGTAAAGTAAAACTTCAAGTAAAATGACTTGAAGTATTTGTGCACCAAATCTAAGACATTGGCTGAAAGAAATGGTAACAAATATGTCAAAGGAAAAGATAACTCATATATTAAGAGTTAAATCTACAATATATTATGGAGTTTGGGGACCTTTCAAAATAGCATATTCAAGTTGGAAATGTGTTGATAGATGACTAAATAAATGCATAAACATGGTCGATATATTTTGTGATCATTCAGACCAAATGCATTTAACCAGATCACATTTGTAATGTAAATGCTTATTTGTTTCACCTGGTGTCCTGTCAATCAAATATTCGACCAAAATCATCCATTTTAAACTTTGCCAGGTGTGTGGCTTTAGAAGAAAACAATGATGCAATAATATAGGATCTCAAGGAAAAAATATTATTTATTTACATTTTTATTTTTATGTAATTAAAAAAAAAATTTTGCACCTTGTCCCTCTCCTCAAAATCCCATCACAATTGTTCAAACTGCTGAGATGCATGCTGCACTTTTGTAAACGCAGGTTTTTCACCTCACCTCTGTGGTCAAACCCAAGGCGGATGTTAAAGATGCAGTGTAGGACGTCAGCCCACACGCTCATTCTTTCACTTCATTTCCCTTTCTTATTCATTCTTTTCATTTCATGGTTACCAGAGTCTCTGATTGCATTCTGCAAGCATAAAATTCACAGAAGCGCCACTTAAAGTGAGATACTGTGCAAGTCTATAGTTGTAGTTTGACTTCACCGGTGAGCAGTTCCATTTCTAAAAAAGTGAGGCCTCTCTAGACACTTTTCCAGTTCATCTGCTCAGTGTTGCAGTTTGTGCTCTTTATACTGAAGATTGAAATGATCACAGTACTGGAGATGTAGGTATTGGATCTATGAAGAAGCAATCTTGTCATGTGTGAATGGAGATGATTATAGGTATGTGGATTATTCAGTCAATGTGTGTTTGAAGTTGATTGTTTATCATGTTTAGGTTGGAGGTTATAAGGAATAATCCAGGTTTCAATACAAGTTAAGCTCAATTAAATGCTTTTGTGGAATAATGTTAGTAGCATGAAAATAATTTTGACTTGTTTTGTAAAAAGTAAAAGTAAAATGACACTTAAGTCACTGTAAATGGAAGTGAAAAGGACCAATTTCTGGAGGATTTAAAAGCAGAAAATCTAATTTTTATAAAAATGTATTTTACAATTTTTTTTAATTTTTTTTTAGCTATAAAGCTGTTTAATTAATTGTTACAGATGACTGTACACTGAAAAGGTTTGTAAGTGATTTTTCCACCCAACAGTCATGTTATCAATATTGCTCACATCTTATGGCTGCACTATTGAAATTTCTGTGGCAACTGACACTTAAAAGTGTTGGATAAAAAATATGCATTATTATTGTAGTAAACTAATTTCAAAAATAAAATAAACACTACCTGAAATAAAATAAAATAACTGCCAAGGCAACATTTCTCATTTTAAATCTAACTTGTCTTTTAAATAAAAAAATAAAAATAAAAAATATATATATACTGTATATAAAAAATCTATAGACATTTTTTTAAATGATAAAAACATACAACAAAGTTACTAAAATTGTAATGAAGACTAAAATGAAAACTGAATGTATCAAAATAAAAACTAAATCAAAGTGTTAATAAAAGCTACAGTAGTATCTCAAATAACACTGTACTGAACCCGGAATATTCTTTTAAAGTAAATTTTTTTAGCATCAGCATAGTGAGTGTGTGATCGAATGCACATGCCAGCGTATAGATTTATTTTTGTTTCCCCACGTTGCAGCTCACTGTGTCATATGCGTCCCGTCACGGTGTCTTAGTCTTCAAGTGCTATAAGAGGATCATCAGATATCGTCACATAATTGGAGGATCTGTCCTGCTCCATTATGGCGCAGGTCATTGAAAGCGATATTCATGTTTGTTCAAATACTGCGGTTTAATCTGGCTGCATTTTGGTCTATTTTTGGTAATATACGTCCCTTTTCTCTGAAGCTGAGTGGTGTTAGGGTTGAATTCAGTCATGTTCTGATTCCTCTTCATCGCCCGTGGCACCTGTCTCATTCTAATAGACACTTCTCATCGCTTCTGTTGCTTTCTTTTTCTGTGACATCTCCTTATTCTCCTGGCTCTGAACCCTCCCTCCTGCTCTCTTCCAGACGATATAGGTGGGCCGCAGCCTGGGCCTTTCCTAGTGAGTGTAATGGGAGCCTCCCTGCAGTCTCTCCCTCTGCCTCTTCCTCCTCCTCCCCCTCTCCACGCCACCATCCAGCATAGTCTCAGCCTCAATGGTAAGACTTGGGTGCAGTGGAGGGGGCGGTTTGTGTGTTTCAGGGTGTCTTCATGGTTCTGAGAGCTCAATTTCTGCCCTAAGAAGCACCTTTATTCTATTGAATGAAGTGTGAATGTAACTGGTGTTTTTGTGAACGGCAAAGGCAAAGACAATACATGTCACCCACCACATGTATCGTTTTGCTCAACAAAGGCTTTGGTTGATCGTGTGGTTTCGTTTTTCACTTCCTGCTGTTAGAGGAAAAAGGCGGTGTGAAAAGAGGAAGTGTGAGCGATAGTGTCATACTGTAGAGTTCAAACTCTTTGTCAAATAGAAATATAACTTGTGTATGAAATATAAAGGAGATTAAAGATACAGTAACTAGAATATATCATGTATACATGGTTATTGGTAGTTGATATGACATTTCATCGGTGTCCTGCAGTGTGATGTGCTATAGGGGACACCGGGGCAAGTTGTCACAGAGAATCCTATGAAATTACAATTTCCAATCAGCTGTTGGGCAAACAAGTGAACACAATATAAAACACAACCGGGGCATGTTGTCACAAAAGAGCAACTTGTGTTCAGTGTACTGTATCTTTTTCCTAGACAATAATGTTGAACATCTTTTTTTTCTTTTGTAGCAAAGAATGTAAGGTTTGTGCCAATACAGAAATTAAAGGAACATTCAAAGCAAACTTAGGCTGATAAATATTCACTGGTGTAAAAAATGTGACAACTAGCCCTGGATTCTTGTCGAATTGCTATACGTAGTTCATATACAGTTTCTAATATCTTCATATTAGACATTACAGACACTTATAGTCCTGTCACACTATAGTGAAAAATGGTGATCAGTTACAGGACCACAAAATATACAATTTCCCATATATCAATACATTTTAATCTTATATGAGATTTCTATTTCAAATAAATCCTGTTCTTTTTAACTTTCTATTTATTAAAGAATCTGGACCAAAACTATTGTGCTTTCCAGAAAACCATTAAGGAGCTCAACTGTTTTAATATTGATAATAATAAATGTTTCTTGAGTGGAAAATCTGACAATTCAAATGATTTCTGAAGGATTACTGATGCTGGAAATTCAGCTTTGCCATCACAGTAATAATTTACTTTTTAAAATATATTAAAATAGAAAAAAATGTAATAATATTTCACAATATAGCAAAATTAACTGTATTTTTGATTACACTTTTCATTTAGCTAGTTTAAGAATATATATATAACTCAATATTTGATGTGTCTCAGATGCTTTCTTCCGGGCACTTCCACATTCTGTCCAATCACAAATGGAGACGCCGGCCCCGGCTAGAGTGGCCCCGCCCCCAATCCTGTGTCCACTGAGAGGAGCCGATTCCAGCAGCTTCACTGCCAGCCTGAGAGAGCTGGAGCGGGTGAGAGACTAAAACATTGAAGCAGTAAGCCCAAAGAAGCCGTGATTTACAATCAATTTATAACAGCTAAGGGCCTTTTGTGGGTTGTGGGTTTTATGTGTTTTTCTCACTGTTGTGGTCATTGTGTGTTTGCGCCTGCAGTGTGGCTGGTATTGGGGCCCGATGAACTGGGAGGATGCTGAAATGAAGCTGAGAGGAAAGCCAGATGGGTCGTTTTTGGTTCGGGACAGTTCAGACCCACGATATATCCTCAGCCTCAGCTTTCGCTCACAGGGAGTCACACATCACACACGCATGGAGCACTACAGAGGTAAACACACACACACATATGTATATACATATCTCTTAACACGCTCAAACTCTTTTTGGACTCAAAATGTGTAGCTAAAAAACACACGAAATCCTGATCTTAACCATATCCTCAAGTGGTTTGAAGGTAGATTAAAAGGTCAGTGTTGACTACAAGGCCTGATTTCATCATATATGTTATATGTAAATATGTTAGACAGGCGTGCAGAAAACATACTAGTTTTACTGACTGCAGAAATTATTGTGGGTTTTATTCATTTTATATATATATATATATATATATATATATATATATATATATAATGTTTTATATATATATATAGATAGATATATATATATATATATATAGATATATCTATATCTATATCTATATATATATATATATATATATATATATATATATATATATATATATATATATAAAAGAAACTGTGATCCATATTTTAAAATGTCATTACAATAAACATTAAGGTACATTGAAGTTGTCTTAATTCAAAGTAAGTAAATTAAACATATTTTATCTTTCATCTTAAGTGACAGTGCTACTTTCATATTACAGCTAAATTGAATATAATGTTTTTAATGTAAGCAGAAAAACATACATATGTGACTCTGGAGGGAGCACAAAACCAGTCATAAGTAGCAGATGTATATTTGTAGCAATAGCCAAAAATACATTAGGATATTAGGTAAAGATTATGTTCCATGAACATATTTTTGAAGATAATTTCCAAATGTGAATATATCAAAACTGAATTTTTATTTAGTAATATGCATTGGTAAAAACTTCATAAGGACAACTTTAAAGGTGATTTTCTTAATATTTAGATGCACCCTCAGATTTTCAAATATTGTATTTCAGGCAAATATTTTTCTAACCTAATAAACCATTCAACAATGGAAAGTTTATTTATTTAACTTTCAGATTATGCATAAATATCAATTTTGAAAAAAATTTACACTTTAACAAATAACATTGACTGGTTTTGTGGTCCAGAGTCATATACATATAGACCTATATATAGACACACACAGACACACACATATAGACTAAGTAAAATTATCTGGAGAAAATACATTAACATGGTCTTAAATAAATTAAAAAATGTTTTACTACGTATCAATGTTTTGTCATTCTAAATCAAAATGTTAGGTTTGAACCAAACCATAAATATAATTTGAGAAAAAAAAACGAATACATTTAGTTGTAGCAAATTGGAGTAATTTCTTATCAGTGTCATTTTTTCCTTAAAGTTTGTTTTTAACTCTTCAGGAACCTTCAGTTTATGGTGCCACCCTAAATTTGAAGACCGCTGTCATTCTGTGGTGGAATTCATCGAGCGCGCCATCATGCACTCCAAAAATGGGAAATTCCTCTACTTCCTACGTTCACGTGTACCTGGTAAGACTACAAATATCCCTTGCAGACAGGACTCTGCTGCTGCATAAAAAGCATTTCATTTTTCTGTGTGATTAGGAACAGGTTGATGCACAAAAGATGGGACATAATACATTGGCTAAATATTATATCTGAATATCAACATGTCAATTTTTCACCATTTTTAAAAAAGCTATACAGACAATTTGTGTGTAAAACTAGCTACTTTTCATGTTAAATTTATGTTACATTCATTTTACATATATTCAGTAGTTCTCACAACAAAAATTTAATTAAAAAAAGTAATCTGGCTCCCATTATGTATATTATTACTTATATACTATTATAGTATTTATTATTATTTTAAATTAGATTTTATTTTATGTGCTTTTGTCATTTTTATTAGTTTTGTTTGTGTTTAAACACGATTTAGCAAATCGAGGTAACGCAATAGTAATCGTGTGCACGTTTCAGTACATTGAGGGAACGAATTAGTAAATCGTGCGCACAATTTATTTATTTTTTCTTGCATGTCATGTGCGGGGCTCCGTAAAATACTTCACTTTAGCTTTAATTTCATTTTAGTGCTTATTTGATTTCAGGTAGTTGCCAATATGCTCAGAAATAAAAGGCATTATTTTTGTTTGAAAAAAAACAAAAGCAGGTTTGAGGGTGTGCGAGATGAAACGTGTGGTGTCTGTTTCAGGGTTGCCCCCGACCCCTGTACAGCTGCTCTATCCGGTCTCACGCTTCAGCAATGTGAAATCCCTCCAGCATCTGTGCCGTTTCTGCATCCGACAACTGGTCCGCATAGATCACATCCAGGAGCTGCCCCTCCCCAAGTATGACTCCCTCACACTGGACATTATTTTGATTATTTCCATCTCCGTCACGCTACCATTCAGAGGTTTGAGGTCTGTAAGTTAACGGTTTGAAAAAGTGTCTTGTGCTCACCAAAGCTGCATTTATTTGATCAAAAAATAAGTAAAACACTAATATTGTGAAATATTTTTAAATGCCTTTAATGTTTTAAAATGTAATTTATTCATGCAATGGAAAAGCTGAATTTTCAAGCAGACGTTACTTTCAAATTACCTCTCAAGAAACATGTCTAAATATTAATCGTGTAATATACAAATATTAAATTTAATATAAAAATATCGACGTAAATCATTTTTTAGAATACTTTGATAAATAAAAAGCTCAAAAGAACAGCATTTATTTGGAAGAGAAATATTTTTGTAATATTAATAATGTCTTCACTGTCACTTTTGATCAATCTATTGCATCCCTGCTAAATAAAAGTATTAATTTATTTTATATAAATAAATAAAAAACACCTTTTGAATGGTGGTGTATATAGGAATTGCATGAAATATTAGTTCTAGCTACTGACCTTCTGAAGTTTTAGACATTTGGACACATTGTAGGTAATAATTTACTGATTTATATTAATTTACAAATCTAAATTAAGTCAATTAAGTCATACAGAAAGAATATGGCATTCAGGGCCCCTATCAAAAGTATTTTAAAGTAAATACTATTAATCGAAATGTATAAAATGATTATTAGAATATCAAGAGAAATCTTTTACAGTTATTATTGTCAATACTGAGAAAACGTTTATTGAAAAAAACATATATATGTGTATACAGTATAACATAAAAAAAACTTTGCATACAAAGTGCCTAAAAAGACTAACTTTTATTTTTTCATCATAGACCGCTCATTGTCTACTTGAGGAAGTTCTATTACTATGATCCAGAGGAAGAGATGTACCTGTCAATCAAAGGCATGCGCCAGGCAGCAGGTGTGGAACAGGAAGCCGAGTCTGAAACATAGCCAGATCGCTTCTTTTCACTGTACGTATCTGCACCTGTGACCCATTATCTTCTGCTCGATGCCAGTATCTTTAAATAACAGAACACAAATGGATTGTTTTTTAGGATTTCTGTGTGTGGATAATAGATGGAACAGCGCATGGACACTTCCTGGTGCATAGCTCTGCTCCAACTCCCTGCCAGTCTTCCAGCAGCAGCCAATGAACATCAGCGACTGGCCCCTCCTCTTTGACCAACACACGGACAGAGAGAGTACAGAGGAGTGCTGGAATACTGTCTATGTTGAGCAGGCAAATAAATCCAGAGACTGACGTGATAGACAAAAGACTTGAAAGGTCACTGGACAGCAAACAGTGGACTTAAAAAAAAAATTAAGTTAAACAAAAAAATTGGGGTACTAGCAAAAGCCTTCATCTGTAGGTTATATTACACTGGAGTTTTTAAACTGGCCAGTTTGTGAATCCGTCTCTGTTTGGTTCTTCTTTCTTTCCTCATCGGGCCCCAGACCCCTGACCCCTGGGTGGAGTGTGTGACCCCTTTATTTGTCCTTTCCCTGATTGTAACTCCTTCAGTCTGATCAGGCCACATGAACTGTATTTTGAGTAAAATACAATGTAAACTTGAAAAAAAAGTTGTGGTATATTTAATTACTTTTTTTTTTTTTTTTTTCATTATTTATGATTTAAGATTATAATTGCTTGAATTTAAATTGGTCTCACCACTGGACGTATCCGTTCTTCCTTGCAAAACACTTTACTGAGTTACCAATTTAACCATCGTGGATTCCAAGGTTTAGTTTGAAGTAATCTGTATTAAGGCAAGGCACTACTACATGCACGGGTCAATTTTGAAATGTTAAGAATTGGCATTTCATAATGATATTTTTCAGACCAGTGGAAAGAAAACATCCAAAACACACAAGTTTATTTTATTACACTGTTTGAATCTGTAGATTTCAATTATGTCTTTAAAGGCGGCTTTCTCTCATGCACTGAGCTAGAAATCTCCACTTCAGAAACGCTTACATAAAACAAACTTTCCGGGGTTTTCTGTTTATATTCTGAAGTTTTTTTTAGGGAGCAGTCTGTTCATGTATCATTTCCCTGAACATTTTATTAAAAAAAAAATAAAAAAAAAAATAGCGAAACGTTTTTGTTCTGGCTATTTTCTGATTTATGGAGGGTGAGAAAAGATATATTCAAAATCCTATCTGTAAAAACCACACTAATATGTCGACAAAAGAAAGAAATTTTGAATCTAGCTTCATCTAATGTTCAAAATACTGTTGTGGAAATGTATGAATTTACTTCATATCTATTAGTTACATTTTTACAATTTTTTTATCAAGAATGCCTTGTCTTAATACAATGGGATATGACTGTGATAAACATTTAGTATGATTGTATTACTATCTTCTACGGTCTTTAAGTCATGGTAACACTACAGTACTTTTTTATGTGGGACATCATACACAATTAACAATCTAAATGGGGACATTGCATAGACTTTTATTGTTTTATATCCTAATCAGAAAACTGTCTGGATTTCTACAATTTTAAACAAAAACTTTCTATTTATAATTAATAACTGCAAGTCAGAAAAGGAGGTTTTGCCAGATTTAACTCACTTCTGAGTACAAATTTGTCTCCAAAATATGATTATTTACACAGACCACTTGTTTTATATATTCAGCTAACAATGCCTAAACATTAATTCTAACTAATATTGGGGTCACTAAACAAATGGCATGTACAAAATGTAAAATGTCATGTTGAAAAGTCAAAGATGCACCATATATAACAATAACCATATATTCCTATGGAGCACCTGCTTTCATATTGCAATACAAAAATAAAACAGTGCACGCAGGCTGCTCTATCTAAATTCTTGTCAATTGCTTTTGATTGATATGCTTTATCCATTTCTAACTGGGCAAGTTAAACGTCAGTGAAATTCAAGCCTGTGTATTATTGGCCCGGCTTATTATTTTGACTGCATCACAACGCCCGCCTTTCTCCTGAAAGCTCGACAATCTATTGGCCAAGAATATATCCTTCATCTGTCATAGAAACACAACCTTATCTCATTGGCCGGAACAACTGTCAATCATCCAAATGCCCTACTATGATTAGTTAGGTCCGAAAGCTCGCGTTGATTGACAAGTAACCTGATTGGCCAGAGGTCGCAGGTGGGGCGGAATCTCTTGTGGGCTCTTCAAGGCTTCACGGAGAGCGAATGTCGTCATGAGCGGTGGGTAGGAATTATAAACGTTGGTGTTTATACTACTATGTTACTTTCTTAAACATTTTCTCGAGCGAATGGAACCGATGTGTATTTTATGTCGTAACTAGAACGCACAAGTAAAAAAAAAAACATGCGTATCACGGCGATTGTACCAAATGCACACTTCCGGAATCACGGCTCTTTTCCGCAGCGAAGAGTTTATCTGGCTATAGTTAGCACTTTAGCATGCTAAGACAGCAGTTTCCTTCTCCATCAGTGCACTATTGAGTTTGTCTGCCCGCAGACAGAATAACCTTTGAATAGCGCACTGCGTGCTCGTAGAAAGACGTAAATGTGTAAACGGCTGGCTAAGACATGATATAATATGAGGTTAAATAGTTATTTTAGAGAATTCATGTAGCATAGCTCAACCACTTGCAGGCATCTGACGTGTAGCCCGTTAGCGTTAGCCGCTGGCTTCAGTCTAAAGCTTTAACTAAACTGTATGTTGCTTTTAAAAATATCACTCTCTTCCCTCCAACCACGAATTTTGCTGTAAATACACAAGCGTTGGTTACCAGCGGCTGTGCTCAGATTTTCAGCCTGATTAGCTTGTTATGACAACAAGAGGCAAAACCGTTAAAATATGATGGCAAAAACGTAACGTTACTGTGGTTTAATATTCCTAGACTTGCTGTGATTTTGATCCAGGTCATATAAATGTGAATAAACGGTTCATTTAGCTAGATTTGACTGCCAATTAGCGAGCAAGTGTTTGTTTGGGTTAGGATCGGGGTCAATGGGGTCAATGCTGGGTGTTTACCATAGATGTATCTCTCTCAGTCCTTGTTCTGACGAAGCCCAGCACTTCAGGACCAGGATTGAGAACATCTTATGGTGTGCTATTAGTGGATTGAGTATTAAAGCCTGTCCCGCTGAATCACTCCTCTCCAGGGTTTAGATTATAACAGGTAACGCCTTCATAGCTACCGAAAGTGCATGCCTTTCTGTTTTGTTTATTTTGCTTTGAACAAAACAATCGTGTTATTTGATTTGTTCAGTATTTCCAGTTTCTATGCAAACACTGATCACAATGCTGTGGTGCTTTGGAAAATAATGACACAGTACATGAGCATGCATGCACAGTCTATGTACAGAATTCATTTGACTCTCCTGGTGCATTATTTCACTTTCAAATGTAAATTGATTGATTGCACAATTCAGATGTTTTCTTTTTCTCCCAGATCAAAAGGACAGTATGGCCACCACTGTCGCAGTCAGCCCCAGTGAATATCTCCAGCCCTCCACCAACACCTCTCAAGTAAGCTCCCATCTGTCTGTATTTTTAGGGATGCTTTGGTTAAAAAAAAAAAATCTAACCCGATAAGCCAATAATTATTTTAATGCAATGACATCTACAGAAGTCATTTAAAATGAAACTACCATTACTGGTTATTCTCAATTTTCTTTTTATAAATTTCATATTATGACATTCAAATAAAATGTCTATAGTTAGTGAAGTTCAAATTCAATTTTTTTATTATTGAAAAGGATGTATGTCAAAACTTTCACACAATCTAAATAGTGAAGTTCTAAATTATTTTTTATTGATTTCTTTTATTGTGAGTCAAAACTTGAAATTGAAATGTTTGTAAAAAAAAGAAATAAATAGTCAGTAACAATGGGGTTAGTTGATATTTATTAAATTATGACTGTTTATTAAGCCAGGCAATAAAAACAAATAACTGCTACTACTCAAAATTTCACATTTAATTCTGTGTATCTTGCTGTTTCTTTGTAATTATTTGTGAACTTTAATAGTTGTTTCTGAGATAAGTTTTTTATAAAAGTAAATCCTACACCAAACTACACTACGTGACTTTTTTGCCCCTCTACAGTCTGGACAAGTTGACACTAGTTGGCGGGAAGGCAAAGACAGTTTGCACATTTGAGTTGACAGGTTTCACAGAAAAAACAGAAAAAAAAACGTGTAGTGAATGATGAGCTCAGACACAGTTTTTTTTAGCTTCAAACTATGAATCCATCCAGTCATCAGAGATCGAACATGTTGAGCCGGTTTTAGAACACTTTGTTTTCATTTGTCACACGTATCCTAGCAACAAGGCACATGATGCACGGTTTTTCCTCTCTAACCATTTCTAGGCTCAGCAAGTGTTTTAAAAGTTATCTAATGTATTCTGGCCTTAAGCTGCATATTTGACAACTGCTGTGAAAGTTTAATGTCTTTTCTTGTATTCTGAGGTCTCTTTATTCACTGCTCTGCTCTGTTCATGAGTTCTTGCTTGCATTCTTACAGTTATAAGTCTTACAGTTATACTCTCTCATGTAGGATTCCCAGCCCTCCCCGCTGGCACTTCTGGCGGCTACCTGCAGTAAGATCGGGCCTCCGGCCGCCCAGGCCCCAGTCAGCACGCCACCATCTCAACCAACCACGCGCCGTCTGCACCCCATCAAGCCCGCTCCTATTGCCCCGGCTCCACCCAAAAACCTTGGATTCCTCTCAGCAAAGGGAAATGTTATCCAGCTTCCCGCTGGACTTGGTTCGTCAGGGGCCAGCCCTTTTGTCTTCACTATTCAGAGCCCTACACGTCCAGCAGGCACATCCACTGCCAACATCCAGTACCAAGTGATTCCTCAGTTCCAGGGGTCTCAGACCATTCAAATGATGCCTCAGGGAGGACAGATCCAGATCATCCCCGGAACCAACCAGGCCATCATCACCTCACCGGTCACAGTTCAGACCGCCACACCAGCCCCGCCACCTCTGGCCCCGGCCCCCCAGCAGAAGACGCTGGCGATCAAGCCGTCTTCTCAGAAGCGGCGGCAGAATAATGCCAGCATAAATGCTAACTTTGTACGGCTCCCTAGTGGACTCACACTCCCACTCAATGTTAGTACGAGTGAGATCATTACAGAGACTGCTGCTGCTCCAGTGAAGGGAAAGAGGGGGAGGAAGAGACAGGTGGCTATAGCTCCGCCCACTCCAAACCCTCAACCGAACTCACCGCCACCTGTAGCTGAACAAGTCGAAACCTTGCTAATAGAGACCACATCCGACAACATCATTCAGGTAAGTGTGTTTGTGTAGTTCTGCTATGGCTTCCTGCTTGAGCTTTTTTCAGTTGCTGGTTTCATGGATGTTGTCTCATCTGACCGATTTCTACATCTAAATGTCCTTTGTGGTTTACACTGTTCTGTGTTGGCATGTGTCTTAAGGGAAAATCAAAGGATTTTCAGATCTTTTGTGTTTGTTGCGCAAAGTTTGCACAAAAATGAACCCCAAAATGAAAACACATCGATGTGATATTATTCCAAATAAAAATATATTTTTAGGATCATGACATTATTATACATGACTGTTAAGTATATTTCATGCACAATGCAAAATAATTCCTTCTCAGTATCAATGTCATAAAGTACCAATAAATTATAAAGTAGATATACATCATATTAGTTTTTATGCTGGGTTTAATTAAATCTTTCAAATTTTCCAATAATCATTAGTATTTGACAGTAAAAGTACTGCGTCACAGTCATTGTTCATTTAGTATTATTTATTTATTTTTGTTTTAATTAAAAATATTTTTACAAAAAATTAAGAGAATTTGGTATAAAATATATATATATATATATATATAAATATGTATATATATATATTTTTTTTTGTAATGTGCTGTGATCATATTATTAGTTTTTTTTATTGTATGTTCAGGTTTCTTATTTTAATTGTAGTTTTTATTTATTTCCTTTTAGTATTTTTTTTGTAACATTTAAAATTCTGTCTAAGATAAAATTTTAGTTTAGGTTTTAATGTAATATTTATATTTTATTTCAGGATTAATTTGAAATAATACCAGTGTTGCAATGGTATTATTTGTAGTCAACAAAAATGATCTTAATTATAATTATGAGAATGTAATATGAGGATCACAATTGAGAATATATTTTCTAAAATTCACCCCATACGTATGCAAGCAGCTGTTTTTGTTGATTGCATATGTCCCTAATAATCTCTTTCTGTCGCAGGCAGGGAATAACTTCCTGATCGTGCAGAGTCCAGGGGGGGGTCAGCCTGCTGTGGTGCAGCAGGTGCAGTTGCTTCAGCAGAAATCAGATCAGCAGGTCGTTCAGATCCCCCCGCAGGCTCTAAAAGTTGTACAGGCCGCCTCTGCCACACTTCCCCCTGTACCACAGAGACAGACAGTCACGCCCAGTGTGCAGGTGCCCTCCCCAGAACACACACAGGTACATCAGAAACCCCCTTTTTGTTTATTTCCTCTTTATGATTTAATCAAGTTCAAGGGCAGTTAAGATTCCATTTAAAAAAGTTTACAATTATCTAAAGATGTCATGCATGTGCTCTGCTCTCCCAGTTGCTGTTTAAAACGGCCTCAGGTGAATGGCAGGCTGTACAGATACAGGAGACAACAGTTAGCACACCAACAACACCCACCAGCACGCCCACCCCTGCCATGGTCACTAAAAAGGCTCAAACAGGGACAAGGAAAGAAAGGACTCTCCCTAAGATCGCCCCGGCTGGAGGGGGGCTGATAACACTGAACGCAGCCCAGCTGACATCTGCTGCTCAGGCAGTTCAGACCATCAATATTAATGGTGTCCAGGTGCAGGGTGTTCCTGTGACAATCACCAACGCTGGGGGTGAGTGAGTGAGTGCTTCATTTCGATGCACATCCAGCTTGTTATGTGATGTTAACTCTGCTGCACTTTGCCTGGTGTGTTTTAGGCCAGCAGCATCTCACGGTGCAGACGGTTCCAGGTGCGGGTCTGCAGCTGGGCGGTGTGCAGACACAGACGCAGACCATGCAGGTGGAACAGACGCAGACACTCGCACTGGAACTGCAGAGTCAGCCAGGAGAGAAAAAGCGGCGCATGGCCTGCACCTGTCCAAACTGCAAAGACGCAGAAAAGAGGTGGGAAAGCTTCACATATAATGGGTCTGTTTGTAATTGGGGTAAGATGGGTCTGGGCAATATGGCTAAAATATCACAAATTGTCTTTCCCATGTTGTTTGATATTGATATTTATTATAATAATTGATACCGGTAAATGAGCAGTTCAAATTAATGCTAAGTTTGTTTTATTCCATCACTTGCTCATTAATGGATCCTCTGCAGTGAATGGGTGCCGTCGGAATGAGAGTCCAAACAATCGATAAAAACATCAGTTAACGTCTTGAAAAGCTTTATGTTTTTAATAATTTCACCATTAAGGCAGCACTATTATAAATACATCAGATTATTGATTTTTAAATGGGTTGCTTATGATCATAATAATGCTTCCCTCAGTGAAAATGTTTTTCTCACATCAAAATCCAATGACATATGTTTAGGACTGCTTTCATATTTCTAAAAATAATAAAAAATTATTATATTATTAAATGTTTTTTTTTTTTTGCTTGAGTGAAACCGCATTACTTATTCACACAGAGAAATGCCGCACATAAAGATTTAAAAACAATAAAATGTATTGAACTGAATGTGCATGCACACTTTTTAGCAATACTCTGCCAATAGTGTAGAAGCAGGCTACTCAAAAGTTTTCTCTGATAATTATAATAATGATATTTTCTTTCTGATAAATATCAATTCAATTCAAATGGTCAAGCAGCAAACTGGCCTGGGTTTTGTTCTGTGTAGAATAACTACTGTTTGGATGTAACTGTGATGCAGATCCACACAGATTTTACAATTATTTCTCAATGGTCATTATATGAAATACTCAACGTGTCAGAAATCCCTTTCTGCATGCTGCAGGCCAGGAGAGGTGGGGAAAAGAAAACACATCTGCCACATAGCAGGCTGTGAAAAGACCTTTCGAAAGACTTCGCTGCTGCGGGCGCATGTCCGACTGCACACGGGAGAGAGACCCTTTGTGTGCAGCTGGGTCTTCTGCGGAAAACGATTCACACGCAGTGACGAGCTGCAACGACACGCCAGGACACACACGGGTACGCAAGCTACAAACACACACACGCCTTAAATACAAGTGTGATGCATCACCGTTTCAATTCTCCTCCTCTTTTTCGTCTGTTTTCAGGAGACAAACGCTTTGAGTGCAACAAGTGTCAGAAACGTTTCATGCGGAGTGACCACCTCACAAAGCATTACAAAACACACATCAACACAAAGAGCCTGTGAACGTCGCCTTTCACAGGCTTTCGAGAACTTGATGGGGATCAGAAAGAAAAACGCTGTTCCCAGGGCTTGTGAGATGGGAGCATTCCCTGGAAGATCACCTGTTTTCACCAGCCGTTTCAGGGTAAACTACACTTCTTTTTACTGTCCCTCATCAACAGAGGAACGCTGGCTGGCCGTAAAGTGTGGCCCTCAACTGGGATTCATGAAGAACATGGATGCCAGTTGTGTTTTGGCTGATTCCTCTGTAATACAGAGCAGAAAAGACCTCTGTCTTGGCACCAACAGACACTCGAAACCGCTACTTTTCCCCCTGCACTTAAACTTTTTCACACGTTTTTGGTTGTTTAACTAAACCAAGCCCCTCACATGAAGTGTAGCAGCTAATGGACAGTGTTTCCTGGCTTTTATTGTGTAAATGTTTGTTTTCATGCGTACAAACATACATTTGTACATACTATGGCAAATTTGAATACAAAAGTGACGCTTCGGACAAACTCTTTGACCCAGTTCAATTATAATCAGTTGATAAATGTTTTTTTTTTTTTTTTTAAGTCTGCTTTGGAATTTTAAACAGAAGCTTGAAACTTTGTATAACTTTAGTTGGTTGTTTTTAATATTAGTGGTTTGGAAATGAAATATTTGGCTTTTACATACTTGGCCATGTTAGACTATCATGTTTTATATAGAGGAGATAAACAGGACGGTAAATATCTTGGGACTTGCTACACGTTGAAAGGTTGATCATCATCATAAGGAATAACTTATAAAAAAAAAAAAAAAAAAAAGCTGAAATGGCATTGGATGTATGCAGGTTGTGTCTTTATTAAAACACTGCAAATGTGTCCGTAAAAAAAAAATCGGTAAAGAAAACCTTGTGTGTAAATGTTCTCGTGTAAAGCAGGATGAAGTGTCTCACAAAACAGGACGCAATGTAATGAAAATGTGATTGAATGCTTTATTTCATTGAAGGTACTTGTAAGTCCATACCGATGGATTTAATGGTTCGCTAAATTCAGTCATTCCTTTCAAGTTCATCCAAGTTTTTGTCCAAGCTCTCTAAAAGAGGCCTTAAGAAGAAAAAGAAATCTGTGCTCATGTATGTTTGTATAGTGTCTGAGTTGTATTTGGGTGTAAAATGTAGGATAATTGTTACACAAACGTGTATTGGCTATTGCTGCCAAACATGAGAGATATGGACTGTGTACAGTGTAAATGAGAAGGAAAACACAATGTTGTATAGTTTCATTCCTAATAGATTACCCTTTTTATTGACTAAAAGTTGCCTTAGTCTGCAGCACCCCATATTTAAAGAGATTTGTCTTTTTCCAGGGAACTGCATTTGTAGACCTGCTTTAATTATTAATATTATTTTTTTTTGTTTCCTTTTATTCATTTTTGTCTAACTTATAAAGTGTGAAGAAATGCCAATTTATGTGCACTGACCAAATTCAGGGTTTTCACTGAGTGGGTAATACAATTTTTTGGTTCATGTACCTACATCTGATTTGACAGAATAAAAAGTTCTTTATCTATCCTTGATAAACCCCACATTTAAAGAGCCCTGGTTTTGAAAATCGGTAGGTAACCCTGTGTTTGTATAACTTGTATTGAGGAGCTTAGACCAGAGAACTTGCTATCTTTTTCTACAGTCAGACCACCGCTCCCACTCACCCAATAAAGCATAACACAAAACACAAGTGTTTCTCTGTTTTTCAATGAAATCAGTGCTTTCCCTTACTCTCATCTTCAAACCCACACATGACTTTCTGTCATGACTTCATGCACACATCAGGAACTGAGCCCACAGGAATTTTACAGTATACAAGTTCTGTTGTACATCAACCTATTCCACACAGTGCCCCACTAAAACTTTGGATGTAATGTTTAAAACCTTGCTAAATTTTTCAGCTATAGACTGGTACGTTTGACTTGAGTCTTAATTAACCCTTTTGCACAATACATAAGGTTAGATCTAGTCCATACTTAAAGGAATAGTTTACCCAAAAATTTGCATTTGCCGGAAATTTATTTGAGATGTAGATGAGTCTTTTTATGGGAACAGATTTGGAGGAATTGAGCATTACAACATTGCTCACCAATGGGTCCTCTGTTGTGAATGGGTGCCGTCAGAATGAAATTCAAAACAGTTGCTAAAATAATAATCATCACAATAATCCATACCACTCCAGTTCATCAGTTAATATGCATCTTGTGAAGCAAAAAGCTGTGTGTTTGTAATAAACAAATCCATCATTGTGGTGTTTTAACATTAATAAAAAAATAAAAAAAACTCCCCACTGACAGCAGAGGATCCAATGATGTAATGCTAAATTTCCCAGAATCTGTTCCCATGAAGAAACAACCTCATCTACATTTTGGATGACCAGAGGGTGAGTATATTTTCAGTAAGTATTCATTTTTGGTTGAACTGTTATTTTAAGCACAACACAGAAGTCTGGTGCTTTCTCTCATTGGCTCTCATTTTCAAACTTTGATGAAAACTGATAATTAATCAAATCCTAAAAATCTAAGTAAAACACGTCATGCAACTATAAAAACCGAAGCATGTAAAAGTGTTTTTAAATGAATGATATAAATAACTCGATAAAAATAAAAATAGACTGACTGAATTAAAATGTCGGGAATTCTTGTACTGATCGATCCAGGCATGCCTTTTTGTGGCAACATTAATCTTTTATAAGATTTGCGTGTTTTTGTTTGTTTTCTTATTACTTGCCATTTAAACACAGTTATGAAATTAATCTAATAGTAAATGAAATTCGTATATGACTGCTGCATTGTTATGCATGGCAGATTCATTAAATGAATAATGTGCTTAAAACATTGATTCATGCATTGAATTAGTGCATTTTATATGGGTCACGATTTTTCTGCAGTGTGTCCTGAGGACCCTCTGTCTGCTGTTGAGATGGACCAGGCGAGTTTTTCCTGGAAGCAATCAGAGGAACATGATTCTATCAGTGCACCTGATGACAAGACAGAGGATGGGTGGCTAAAACGCTGCTTTTATCTGCATGCACTCAATCTCAGCATTAAAAGGGAATGTGCTTCTGCAGGAGCAATTAGCCGTTAAGTGGACCGTCAGAAGATCAGTTGTTTCACTTTCATTCATATAAATATATTTGTCTCCTTTAAAATTAGTTTTCAAATAATCTGTCAAAAGTTTAAATAATGCAAAAGTGTATAAGTTTGTAAATGTTTTTGCTTTCTTGCTCTAAGGCTCTCTGGTGGCTGTGGTGGGAAAAGTTTGCTGTTGACCTCCATAACAGGAGAGCTAACCAGGAACTGATTTATAATATATGTATAAAGTTACTCTTTAAAGGCAAAGTATAAACATTAACATTCTTGAAAATGTATGGTCTGTTAGATTAAAAACAAAAACTAGTGCAAGGGTCATGCACACCTGACACTGATGCATGGATGCATAGGATCAAAAAAAAGAAAATCTAGTAGAGAAAAATCATCCTAAAATAGAACTAAACTAAACTAAAATTGCTCTAAAGACTGCATCTTTACCACAAAGGAAGATCTCTCTTTGGTAAAAGCCCCGACAGACTGCAAGGACATCAGCAGTGCTAAGGAGAAAGGTACTGGTGCTTTTCAAATGAATGTGTGAACCATGTCCATGAACTTATGCAGATAAACCTTCTTCCTCAGATGCTATAGGCCGAGAGGAAGACGAAGCCGGAGCTAGTGTTTGGGGAGGAGCAGAAGCAAATGGGCAAGCTGTCCTGGGCTGTGTACCGCTCATATTGGAGGACAGTGGATAGATGCATGGCTGTGGCTGCTCCGCTCTCCCTTCTTCTAATGCAAGGTATTAACAACTGTATCAATGTAAGCTGTATGTATTATAAAATATCACTACAGTAACTACTTGGGTTTTTCCTTCAAAGCCTCCAGAAATGTGTCCGACTGGTGACTTTCTCACTGGATTTCCCATTTGAAGAACAATACGACTGAGCTGGTGTCACTGTCAACGCTGACCTTCTTCTCTCCTGAGAGACTTGTGTGAGTTAGATGTTTCATTCAATCTATTACACTACCTTTCAAGAGTTTGGGGTCTGTAAGATTGTTTTAAAGAGCATAAGGCTGCATTTAGTTGATCAATAATACAATACAAATAATGATACTGTGAGATATTTCAAAAGAACTGTTAATTTATTTCAAATTGTGATTTATTCCTGTGATCAAAGCTGAATATTTAGCATCATTACTCCAGTCCAGTTGTCACATGATTTTCAGAAACCATTCTAATATGCTGATTAGCTGCACAAGAAACCTTTCTGATTATTATCAGTTTTAAATACAGTTTAATATTTTTATATAAGCCAAAAAAAAAAAAGCAAACTCTGGATTCTTTTATTAATAGAAAGTTTAAAAGTAGACGTCATTGTAATATCTTTACCATCGCTTTTCAGCAAGTTAATGCATCTATGCGGAATTAAAGTGTCGATTTCTTTCAAAACAATCTCATTATATAAAGTATGAACTAGTGTGACTATAAAGAATTAGAAAAATAAAGCAAAACTAATTATTTCACATTGGCAGAACATTATATATGCATAATATATAATGGGGGTTGACATGAACATAACATTAGAGTTATATATATTATATCTATGCCAGAAATCGTATTTAATGCCTTATAACATTCTCTTTTAGGTAGATATTATGTAGAAATCATGTTTCTGTCTTGTGCACGTTGCATCTTATTTAAATTGTTTTGATTCGAGTATCTCCATATACTCCATCACTCTTATTAGGTTTCACGCAACTGACAGAGGTTCAGATACTACGGGGAATACAATTTCCAAGAATCTGTTCCCATGAAGAAACAAACTCATCTACATTTTGGATGACCAGAGGGTGAGTATATTTTCAGTAAGTATTCATTTTTGGTTGAAATATTACTTTAAGCACAACACAGAAGTCTGGTGCTTTCTCTCATTGGCTGTACTGTTATTTATCATTGGCTCTTTGGAATACTGATGAAAATTGATAATTAATCAAATTCTAAAAATAAAAAAATCTAAATAGCATGTAAAAGTGTTTTTAAATGAATGATATAAATAACTCAATAAAAATAAAAATAGAATGACTGAATTAAAATGTCAGGGGAATTCTTGTACTGATCAATACAAATAATGATTCAATGATGACAGAGGTTCAGGTACTACGGGGAATGCAAGCTCTGAGTTGAAGTTTTACATGACCGTGTATGGATCTTTACACCATAGTCTTAAACATTCTCCTGGCCAATGTGTTTGGGCTCCATTGGGTGCTGCTTCCCTTGCCTCCTCTGGGGGTGCTCTACTACTAAACTCACTGTTTTTATCACCTCTGAAACGTGTGTAGCCTCACGCTTTTCCAGTTTATTCACACTTCTCCGAAACACTCAGCGGTCTGTCTACAGTGGACACCAGGTGTGTTTGGTTTGAAGAAATTTCTGGGTCATATTTCACAGTGAAATAGTTAAGTAAAAATTATTTTGCATAAAGAAAATTAAGCTGTTTTTGTTGCATTGTGACATTATTTTTCTGACTATTACTTATTACTCACATTACATTTACATTATTTAATACATTAAATCTATTAAATAATTATTGATATAGTAATGATTATTTTGATCATTCAACTCAATGTTAAGTAACTCAATGATAAAACACAAGGAATCTCAAGTGTTGTTATTCATTGTGTAATGAGTTCCCTCAATATTTTTTAACACCTACTTGATGACACTTAAATAAATGTTGAGAATTGCCAGAAAGTGCTTGCAATGCTGATTTAAACGGTATTTTTGTGTGTTTGAGAGCAGATTTGAGGAGGAGAATGAGAGGCGCTGTCTCTTTAACAGTAATGCTGCCATGCAGTGGCTGGACGTTCGGCTGCAGATGACCGGTGTGTCTCTGAAGTAACCGTCATCCGTGTGATCACTGTGATCCAGCATCAGCTCAAATCCCAGGTTAACTTCTTTATAAGATTAGAGTGTAAATTCACATGAAAGGCATTTAGCAGGTGCTCTTTACCAGAATCTTTAGCTTAATGTCAGACAGCCACAGTCAACAGAGCTTTGAGAATGTTAACTATTGGGCAAATTATGAATTAAAATAAGTTTCACATGTACTTTATTGGTCTATAATGGAATGTTTATGAAACCCGACTCTACTGCAGCACTATTGGCCAGTTTCAGAAGATCATCATCCAGTCTCTGTCCTATGCACTGTCCATCACCAATCTAATGTCAGGCTTGATTTTCAGCTTTGCGCAGGCAATATATTTTAATCATCCAGGATCCCTTCCTGTTCTTCAGCACAGTGCGAGAGAACCTTGATCCCCGTGGCCTCCATCCAGACTTACAGTTGCTGCCCTTGAGCAATGCCACCTGGGAGATTTAGTGCAGTGGATCAGTTAGAGTCAAACACTTTTGATTGTTGTCTTACTTGATAGGATTTATCTAGGGCATGAGAAAATGCTGTCTTTAATATTCTTCTTCTTTTTTTTTTGCTTTGTCTGTGTCTCCCATTACAGGTGGCCTGGATTCGGAGGTTGAAGAGAGGGGAAAGTCTCTGTCTGTGGGCCAGAGGCAGCTGCTGTGTCTTGCCCGTGCCCTTCTTACAGAGTCTAATGTATAAAACTAATGTATAATTAAAGAACAACATGGACCATGTCAAACAAACAATCTTACCTTTGTACTTTAATGTTATTTATGTTTCAATAGATTTCATACATTGAAGCGTCGACCATAAGACTGACTTGCTTCTGCAGAAAACTATCAGAGAAAAATTAAAAGATAGATCTGTTCCAACCAGTGCTCCACAGGTATTAAATTGTAGCGATGCAAAACTGATTTTCTTTAAAAAAATAAAAAAAGAATTGTTAACACAGCAAGAGTGCACAGTTCTGCGAGGCATTTCTTAAATCAAACAAAGCGTTTAAATTGTAAAAGTATATTTGCAACTATTTTATGATTGTTAATCCTTTTAAATTACTATGATTATCTCTGTTAACCTTTGTGCTGAACAGTCAAGCACACTAGCAAGCATTTTAGTAAGTGCATGATTAGGTTTAAGACAAGCTGCCAAAGAAAATGATGGTCTTGTTGTTTGGAACTAAAAAAAACTAAACCTGGTAGTGACTTTTTTTTAAATTAACGTAACAAGTTAATTTAAAACACTTTTCAAGAACAGTTCTGCTGCCATACAACTCAACCAGTCTTTCTTATCCCACAGACTGAATACAATTATGGACTCAGAGTGCTGGTGATGCATGCTGGGAAGGTGGTGGAGTTTGACAGCCCTGCTGCTCTGAGCCAAAAAGAAGAGTCTGTTTTCCAGAAACTCTCACAGTCATGCCCACAAATATTGGCACCCTTGGCAAATATGATCAAAAAAGGCTGTGAAAATTCATCTGCATTGTTAATCCTTTTGATTTTTTATTAAAAAAATTCACAAGGATGTATCCTTTCATTGGATAATAAGAATTTAAAACAGAGGGGAAATATCATTATGAAATTAATGTTTTTCTCAAATACTCGTTGGACACAATTATTGGCACCCCTAGAAATTCTTATGAGTAAAATATCTCTGAAGTATATTCCCATTCATATTCACAATTTTGAGCACTCCAGCATGATTATAAACATGAAATTATCCAGCCATTGCTTCCTGTTTCACAGAAATATAAAGTGGAGGGAACACAAAGCCCAAATGCCCTTAATCATCCATCACAATCAGAAAAACCAAAGAATATATTTCTGATGTGCAGCAAAAGATGATTGAGCTTCACAAATTGGTGAAGTGGCTTTAAGAAAAGAGCTAGAGCAGTGACAATTCCCATTTCCACAATCAGGACAATAATTAAGAATTTCCAATCAACAGAAAATGTTAGAAAACTGCCTGAAAGAGGACATGTGTCTATATCGTCTTAATGCGTGGTGAGGAGGTCAGTTTGAGTGGCTAAAGAAGGATCACAGCTGGAGAATTGCAGAAAATAGTTGAGTTTCTGGTTCAGAAAACCTTTAAAAAAATTGTCAAACAGAACCTACATCAACACATGTTGTTTGGGAGCGTTTCAAGAAAAATCCTCCTAGCTCATCCAAAAACAAACTGAAGCATATTCAGTTATCAGCCAAGACTGGAACTTCAAATGGGACTGGCTTCTATGATCAGATGAAACTAAAAAATGAGCTTTTTAGCAGCAAACACTCAAGATGGGTTTCGTGAAAACAGGGATAAAAAGTACCCCATGTGTACAATGAAATATACAGCTGTATTTTTGATGTTGTGGGCCTATATTTCTACTGGAGGTCCTGGACATCTTGTTTAGACACATGGCATCATGGATTCTATTAAATACCAACAGATAAAAAATCAGTAAGTGACTGACTCTGTTAGAAATCTTATAATGGGCCCAGTTTGGATGATTCACTCGTACAATAATCCAAACACAAACCTCAAAAACAACATAGAAATGGGTCACGGAGTTCAAAACCAAGCTTCTGCTATAGCCATTCCAGTCCTCTGACCTGAACCCTACAGAAAATGAGAGGAGGGAACTGAAGAGGAGAAGCTGGGAATCTGAAGGGTCTGGAGTGATTCTGGATGAAGGAATGGTCTCTGATCTCTTGTCAGGTGTTCTCTAACCTCATCAGGCATTATATGAGACAGTTTTGAGCTGTTAAACTGGCAAGTGGAGGTTTAAAAAATAATTCAATAAAAGGGTGTCCTTAATTGTGGCCAATGTGTATTAGAGAAAAACATTTATTTCATAATGATATTTCCGCCCATTTTAAATTCTTATTATCCAATGAAAGGATACATTTTTGTGATTTTTTCAAATAAACATCAAAAGGATTAACAATGCAGATTAATTTTCACAGCCTTTTTTGATCATATTTGCCAAGGGTGCCAATATTTGTGGGCATGACTGTATGTGGTGGGCAAGACTGAGTATTGTATTTCCAGCTAAGAAAGTCGAGTAGTTGTCCTATGCATGGCGACTGCATATGTGCAAATACCTGTAGTGTATCATGTTATAAAATGTAAAACATTGTAAAACTCAGGAAATGTTTTGTTGTTGTTTTAGAAACGGTCTCATTTGTATGTAATTGTTTTAGAAGTAAATGTGTGTGTTTTTTTTATTATTGGTCTGTTTTCAGATTTGTGTTTATTTTTATTTATTGGCCTTCAGGAGGATCTCCTCAAAGTATTTTCCCTCTTCAAACAGGTAAAAAAAAAATTTTTTTTTGCAAACTAAGGTGTGAGAGTCCGACTGTTTTTTAATATTTATTTCTGTGGTTTGAATGCATTCTCTCTTCTGAGAATTCACAATGCCTAATTGGTTTCATTAGAGGTGTGAATGCTCGTAATAAGGCCGTCTCCACCCAGAACAACCTGCGTGAGCGGGACTACGCCTTGAACAGGTGAACGTTTTCCAACTTGTATGAGTCATATGGGAGTACATGTGTGCTTCGTTAAACCCATTTTATAACAATTCCTTTTGATTTTCTCCCATCAATCTAGAATTAGGGAGAGGTTTGTTTTTGTTATGTCACCCTGCCTCCAATGCAGAACAGGCAGTGATGCTGAAGCTTTATTAGGTATGTGTTTGGCCTGGTTGAACCAGTCGGTCCACTCTTCAGGTGTATTACTTCCAGCAGTGAGAATACCATAAACAGTGAGAAGAGAACAGAGGTGAACACGGTCTCATCCAGTCAAAACTTGTCTTCAGCATGGCACATTATCACCGCTGACACTGAACAAGGATTTAAAAGCTCACTGGATACAAGGTAAGGCTTTCAGATTTACAACAGTACTTTGGACTGAACTCTGTTGTGTAAAACTATGTATGGCACTTAAAGTAAAGTTTGGTTGTTTAGCAAGCATAGGTGTCCAGCTGTTATTGTCATGTATGACTATGCAGCACTCGCAGAGGTTACGCTGATTTAATTGTGCTTTTACTGTCATTTAAGAGTGGTTTAATGTATTAATATTACAAACTGCACTTAAGTCACGTATTAAAGTATTGTACAGGGACAGTTATACGATATTTAAAATTGTGAATGTTTACATTGACACCATTTCTTTGGGGACAACTTTTTCTAAATACTGTTACTGTCTATTACTCTGTATCAGAAATAATGGTCCTGAAGCCAACTTTTAGGTCTTCTACCTTTAATCTGTGTTTACTGTAAATATACAGGTTACCAAATAGGCTTTGTGTATGTATATATAATTTTTCCACTTGGAAATATGTCAGATGGATATGCTGTAGGCTGCTTTAATGAAATGAGACAATTGAATCATTTTTATAAATAGCTGAGCAGGTTATCAAAATATGTGCCCTTACAGATGATCATGGAAGCACCTGGTACCTCTACGATTACACATGTTTAATACAGAGGGTGTGGTTAACAAGGTGAGGTCTCTTTACCGTTTCCTTTGTCTGGCCTAACCTGTTCCTAACGCCCTTGTTACACTATCCCTGAACAATTCCTTGAATACCACAGTTACATCAGTTTCGTCTGCCAGTGGGATAAATGCAGATGTTTAGTTAAGAATTAACTTGCATACCAAGATTCATGCATGCAAAGTGTAAAGTACATTTTAAATGAAGTTAGTGTTGTTTGATCAGCCTTGCTTCATTTTCATTCAGTGTTGTTCACAATGACATGTCAATAATAATTAGTACTCAATTATTACTTCTTTTGCATCAACAGGTTTGAGATTTGGAGGCTTTTCTTCACTGTAGATATATTAGTGAAATGGTATGATATTTTTATTTTATCCAATCTGTATCTGAAGAAAATTTTTCAAGAAATATGAAATATGGAAAAAAAAAAAAACACCATGATATTGTCTTGTAACTTGCAGGCTCTTCGAAGAAGCCTCTCTGACAGCCTGCTACTTGAAGATGACAATGTGTCTGTAGAGGGTTTGGAATACACAGACCTGCACTTTCATGAAGGTACAGTTTTGTGACTGTTTGAATATGATTTTATTGTCAATTGAGCTTTAGATTGCTTGTTCACTTTTACTGTGGAGAAAATGGCTTGCCATGAACATTGATATGGTGGAAATGTAAGGATAATTGTTTGTAATAGACTACATTTCACAGTACTTTACATTTCCATTTAAGATGATGAAATTGTGGGTGCCAGTGGTCAGTTTGAACTAAAGAGGAATGAACAAAAGAAGAGTGAAGCTGTGGACATTTTAAAGTTGATTGATAATGACAAAGGGATAACAAAGCATGGTTTGAAATCCAGCAAGAGCTTGGAAAGCCTGGATATCAAAGCTCCAAATGAGGTCTGTGCACATCACATTCACTTTTTTTTTTCCTCCTGAAAGCCCCAAACAAATTAACTTATGATTCAAATGTTTCAACAGGTGTGGAAAGATTCATATGACAAACTCTACAATGCTAAAGTCAAGAAATACATGAAAGGAAATAAAACTGTTAAGGAAAACAGATATGGAATACACAATGGGCCAGTGACAACCCAAACACTTGACCGCAAAAACGGTCAAGTAAACGTTTCGGCTTTACTTGAGAATGCAGATCGAATGCGTCCCAATCCATATGACACAGAATTTGGCAATCAAGTGGGGCCATACATGGTCCAGTATGATGCCAAGGATTCTACAGGTGAATATGACTCCGAAATGTTAGTACAAGGATCTGATCTGCTGAAATCAGCAAAGATCAAAACCAGTATTTCGAGAGATTTTTCATCGCATCATTTCACAAAGAACTCGACCAGTGTTGATAGGGAAATGAACATACGTGGTGGAACATATACAGATCCAAAAACAGATGTTGGAATTAATGCACCAGATTCAAATCTTAAACTGTCAAATACCCAAGGATCTCCTGTGATGCACCTCACAAAAGGACATTTTAAAGGCCCAAAAGCAGTGCTTAATTCTTCTGATATAGATATGGATGTACCATCAGTTAATGTCAAGAAGTCAAAATTTAAACTGCCAAAGTTTGGCCTATCTGGAAACAAGAATACAGACATCAGTTATGATGGAAATATGAAGGGGTCAACACTGGCATACCCTGAAGTATCTGCAGGTCTTAATGGTTCTGATATACAAACTGATGGACCAAAGGCTAATTTCAAAGGTCTAAAAACAGATCTTCCAGACATGGAAATGTCATCTGGAAAACTGAAAACCCCCACTTTCAACATGCCTAATTTTGACCTGTCAGGACCCAAAATAAAAACACCTGACTATGATCTGTCCGCTCCCAAATTTAAAACAGACTTTGATTCACCAGACTTCAACATCAGAGGTCATAAGCCAGACATCACAGGACCTGACATGGATGTTGATATTCCTGATGGTACATTTAAAGGACCAAATTTCAAGAAACCCAATCTTGACTTAAATGCACCTGATCTTGGCATAAATGTGCCTTCTGGTAACCTTAAACTGCCAAAAGTTGACTTCTCTGGTAGCAAGCCAGTAGGACCTGATCTTAAAATCAAATCTCCAGACCTGAATCTCAAAAGCCCCAAAATTAAGGGAGGAATCAATACCCCAGACATGGATCTGACTCTCCCTCAAACTGATTTGAAAGGCCCAAACCTCGATATGAAATCACCTGATATTGATGTTAATGGCCCTTCAGGAAAATTTAATATGCCAAAGATAAAGATGCCCAATTTTGGCCTGTCTGGTTTGAAAGGACCACATATGAACATGGATGCTGACATTGATAGGCCAGACCTCAGTCTAAGTTCATCAACTCCCAAACTTAATGCAGGGATAAACAGTCCTGATATTGATGTACATGGTCCTAATGTTGATCTCAAAGGACCAAGGACAGACATTACTCTTCCAGAGATGGACAAGCCTTCTGGAAAAATGAAAATGCCCACTATAAAAATGCCTAAGTTTGGTGTCTCAGGACCAAAAATAAAGACGCCTGATTATGATCTAAAGACCCCTGAAATGGATCTATCAGCTCCAAAGTTTAAGGCAGACTTTGATTCTCCAGACCTCAACATTAAAGGTCATAAGCCAGATATCACAGGTCCAGATATGAATTTTGATCTCCCTAAAGGTCAATTTACAGCACCAAACTTAAAAACACCCAATCTTGACATGAATGCACCTGGCCTCGACATCAATGCTCCTTCAGGTACACTGAAGAAGCCAAAAACAGATCTTACGCTTCCAGACATGGACATGCCATCTGGAAAAATAAAAATGCCTAATTTCAAGATGCCTGATTTTGGTCTCTCAGGACCTAAAATGAAAAAGCCTGACTATGATTTGACGACTCCAGACATGAATATTTCAGCCCCAAAGTTTAAGGCAGATTTTGATTCACCAGATATAACAGCACCCAATGTTAATGTTGATTTCCCTAAAGGTAAAATTCAAGGACCAAATTTGCAGACACCAAATATTAACATGAATGCACCTGACCTCGACATAAATGCTCCTTCAGGTAAATTTAAGCTGCCAAAATTTGACATCTCTGGAAAAAAAGCAGAAGGACCAAATCTTAAAATGAAATCTCCAAAGCTGAATCTCAAAAGCCCCAAAATTAAGGGAGGAGTCGATACCCCAGACATGGATCTGACTCTACCTAAAACTGATTTGAAAGGCCCAAACCTAGATATCAAATCACCTGATATTGATGTCAATGGCCCTTCAGGTAAATTTAATATGCCAAAGATGAAGATGCCCAGTTTTGGCCTGTCAGGTATGAAAGGGCCACATATGAACATGGATGCTGACATTGATCAGCCAGACCTTAATTTGAATGCATCAACTCCCAAACTAAATGCAGGGTTTAATAGTCCTGATATTGATGTACATGGACCTAATGTTGATCTCAAAGGTCCGAAAACAGATCTTACATTTCCTGACATTAACATGCCATCTGGTAAAATGAAAGTTCCCACTTTCAAGATGCCTGATTTTGGTCTCTCAGGACCTAAAATAAAGACTCCCGAATGTGATCTAAAAAACCCTGAAATTGATCTGTCAGCCCCAAAGTTTAAGGCAGAATTTGAATCGCCAGAAATCACAACCCCAGACTTGAATATTGATAACCCTAAAGGGAAAATGAAAGGACCAAATTTCAAGAAGCCCCATCTTGATGTGAATGCACCTGACCTTGACATAAATGCCCCTTCGGGCAAACTGAAGCTGCCAAAGTTTGGTATCTCTGGTAGTAAGCCAAAAGGGCCTGATCTTAAAATCAAATCTCCAGACCTGAATCTCAAAAGCCCGAAAGTAAAGGGAGGAATCAATACCCCAGACATGGATCTGACTCTGCCTCAAACTGATTTGAAAGGCCCAAACCTAGATATGAAATCACCTGATATTGATGTTAATGGCCCTTCAAGTAAATTTAATATGCCAAAGCTAAAAATGCCCAGTTTTGGCCTGGCAGGCTTGAAAGGGCCACATACAAAGATTGATGCTGATATTGATAAGCCTGACCTTGATCTGAGTGCAACAACTCCCAAACTTAATGCAGGAATAAATGGTCCAGATTTTGATATTCATGGACCTCATGCTGGTTTCAGTGGTCCAAAATCAGGCCTTACGCTTCCAGACATAGACATGCCACATGGAAAAATGAAAATGCCGACTTTCAAGATGCCTGATTTTGGTCTGTCGGCACCAGAAATAAAGACACCTGAATATGATCTGAAGACTCCTGAAATTGATCTGTCAAGTCCGAAGATTAAGGCAGACTTTGATTCCCCAGATCTCAGCATTGGAGGTCATAAGCCAGATATCACAGCACCTGACATGAATGTTAATTTCCCAAAAGGAAAAATGAAAGGACTAAATTTCAGGAAACCTGATCTTGACATAAATGCACCTGATCTGAAGGGGAACATAAATTCCCCTTCAGCTAAACTGAAGATGCCAAAATTTGGCTTCTCAAGTAGCAAACCAAAAGGACCTGATCTTAAAATCAAATCTCCAGACCTGAATCTCAAAAGCCCCAAAATTAAAGGAGGTATCAATACCCCAGACATGGATCTGACTCTGCCTCAAACTGATTTGAAAGGCCCAAACCTAGATATCAAATCACCTGATATTGATGTTAATGGCCCTTCAGGTAAATTTAATATGCCAAAGATAAAGATGCCCAGTTTTGGCCTGTCAGGTTTAAAAGGGCCACATATGAACATGGATGCTGACATTGATCAGCCTGACCTTAATTTAAGTGCATCAACTCCCAAACTAAGTGCAGGGATAAATAGTCCTGATATTGACATTCATGGACCTAATGTTGATCTCAAAGGCCCGAAAACGGATCTTAAATTTCCAGAGATGGACATGCCATCTGGAAAAATGAAAATGCCAGCTTTCAAGATGCCTGATTTTGGTCTCTCAGGACCCAAAATAAAGACTCCTGACTATGATTTGAAGACCCCAGAAATGGATCTTTCAGCTCCAAAGTTTAAGGCAGACTTTGATTCACCAGATATCACAGCACCTGACATGAATGTAGATTTCCCTAAAGGTAAACTTAAAGGGCCCAATTTCAAGAAACCCAGTCTTGATATGAATGCACCTGACCTTGACATCAGTGCCCCTTCAAGTAAATTTAAAATGCCAAAATTTGGCTTTTCCGGTAGTAAGCAAATAGACCCAGATCTTAAAGTTAAATCTCCAGACTTGAATATCAAAAGCCCCAAAATAAAGGGAGGAATCGATACCCCAGAAATGGATCTTAGTCTCCCTCAAACTGATTTGAAAGGCCTGAACCTAGATGCCAAAACACCTGATATTGATATTAATGGTCCTTCAGGTAAATTTAATATGCCAAAGCTGAAGATGCCTAAGTTTGGTGTCTCAGGACCAAAAGTAAAGACACCTGACTATGATTTGAAGACCCCTGAAATGGATCTGTCAGCTCCAAAGTTTAAGGCAGACTTTGATTCTCCAGACCTCAACATTAAAGGTCATAAGCCAGAAATTACAGGTCCAGACATGAATTTTGATCTCCCTAAAGGTACATTTAAAGCACCAGACTTAAAGACACCCAATCTTAACATGAATGCACCTGACTTCGACATCAATGCCCCTACAGGGCATTTGAAGCTGCCAAATTTGGGGTTTTCAAGTAATAAGCCAAAAGGCCCAGATCTTAAAATCAAATCTCCAAAGATGAATCTCAAAAGCCCCAAAATTAAGGGAGGAATAGATGCACCAGACATGGATCTGACTCTGCCTCAAACTGATTTAAAAGGCCCCAAACTAGATATCAAATCACCTGATATTGATGTCAATGGCCCTTCAGGTAAATTTGATATGCCAAAGATGAAGATGCCCAGTTTTGGCCTGTCAGGTTTGAAAGGACCACATATGAACATGGATGCTGACATTGATCAGCCAGACCTTAATCTGAGCGCATCAACTCCCAAACTAAACTCAGGGTTAAATGGTCCTGATATTGATGTACATGGTCCTAATGTTGATCTCAAAGGACCAAGGTCAGACATTACTCTTCCAGATATGGACAAGCCTTCTGGAAAAATGAAAATGCCCACTTTAAAAATGCCTAAGTTTGGTGTCTCAGGACCAAAAATAAAGACGCCTGATTATGATCTAAAGACCCCTGAAATGGATCTATCAGCTCCAAAGTTTAAGGCAGACTTTGATTCTCCAGACCTCAACATTAAAGGTCATAAGCCAGATATCACAGGTCCAGATATGAATTTTGATCTCCCTAAAGGTCAATTTACAGCACCAAACTTAAAAACACCCAATCTTGACATGAATGCACCTGGCCTCGACATCAATGCTCCTTCAGGTACACTGAAGAAGCCAAAATTTGGGTTATCAGGTAGTAAGCCAAAACGCCCAGATTTTAAAATCAAATATCCAAAGCTGGTTTTCAAAAACCCCAAAATAAAGGGAGGAATAGACCCCCCAGACATGGACTTGAGCCTGCCTCAAACTGATTTAAAAGGCCCAAACCTAGATATCAAGTCACCTGATGTTGATATTAATGGCCCATCAGGTAAAATGAATATGCCAAAGTTAAAGATGCCCAGGTTTGGCCTGTCAGGTATGAAAGGGCCACATATGAATGTGGATGCTGACATTAATAAGCCTGACCTTAATTTGAATGCATCAGCACCTAAACTAAATGCAGTGTTAAGTGGTCCTGATATTGACTTAAATGGGCCCAATGCTGATTTCAAAGGCCCCAAAACAGGCCTTACTCTTCCAGATATCGACAAGCCTTCTGGAAAAATGAAAATGCCAAATTTAAAGATGCCTAAGTTTGGTGTCTCAGGACCAAAAATAAAGACGCCCGACTATGATTTGAAGACCCCTGAAATGGATCTGTCAGCTCCAAAGTTTAAGGCAGACTTTGATTCCCCAGACCTAAACATTAAAGGTCATAAACCAGATATCACAGGTCCAGACATGAATATTAATTTCCCTAAAGGTACATTTAAAGCACCAAATCTTGACATGAATGCACCTGAACTTGACATAAATGAACCTTCAGGTAAATTTAAGCTCCCAAAAGTTGGCTTCTCGGGTAGCAAGCCAAAAGTTCCAGATCTTAAAGTTAAATCTCCAGACCTGAATCTCAAAAGCCCCAAAATTAAGGGAGGAATCAATACCCCAGACGTGGATCTGACTCTGCCTCAAACTGATTTGAAAGGCCCAAACCTAGATATGAAATCACCTGATATTGATTTAGATGGCCCTTCAGGTAAATTTAATATGCCAAAGATAAAGATGCCCAGTTTTGGCCTGTCAGGTTTAAAAGGGCCACATATAAACATGGATGCTGACATTGATCAGCCTGACTTTAATTTGAATGCATCAAATCCCAAACTAAATGCAGGGATTAATGGTCCTGATTTTGATATTCATGGACCTAATGCTGATTTCAAGGTTGCAAAAACCAACCTTGCATTTCCAGACATGGACCTGCCATCTGGAAAACTGAAAATGCCCACTCTCAAGATGCCTGATGTTGGTGTCTCAGGGCCAAAAATAAAGATGCATGACTATGATTTGAAGACCCCTGAAATGGATCTATCAGCTCCAAAGTTTAAGGCAGACTTTGATTCCCCAGACCTGAACATTAAAGGTCATAAGCAAAATATCACAGGTCCAGACATGAATCTTGATTTCCCTAAAGGTACATTTAAAGCACCAGACTTAAAGGCACCCAATCTTGACATTAATGCACCTGACGTTGACATAAATGCCCCTTCAGGTAAATTTAAGCTCCCAAAAGTTGGCTTCTCGGGTAGCAAGCCAAAAGTTCCAGATCTTAAAGTCAAATCTCCAGACCTGAATCTTAAAAGCCCCCAAATTAAGGGAGGAATCAATACCCCAGACATGGATCTGACTCTGCCTCAAACTGATTTGAAAGGCCCAAATCTAGATATCAGTACACCTGATATTGATGTTAATGGCCCTTCAGGAAAACTGAATATGCCAAAGTTAAAGATGCCCAGTTTTGGCTTGCCAGGTGTGAAAGGGCCACATATGAACATGGATGCTGACATTGATCATCCTGACTTTAATTTGAATGCATCAAATCCCAAACTAAATGCAGGGATTAATGGTCCTGATTTTGACATTCATGGACCTAATTCTGACTTCAAGGGTGCAAAAACCAACCTTGCATTTCCAGACATGGACCTGCCATCTGGAAAACTGAAAATGCCCACTCTCAAGATGCCTGATGTTGGTTTCTCAGCACCAAAACTCAAAACATCGGGCTATGATCTGAATACCCCTAAAATGGATCTGTCAGCTCCAAAGTTTAAGGCAGACTTTGATTCACCAGACCTTAGCATCAGAGGTCATAAGCCGGATATCACAACCCCAGACTTGAATGTTGATTTACCTAAAGGTAAAATTAAAGAACCATATTTCAAGACCCCCAATCTGGATTTGAACACTCCAGACTTTGAGACTGATACACCTTCAAGTAAATTTAAACTGCCAAAGCTGGGCTTCTCAGACAGCAAGCCAGAAGGACCTGATCTTAAAGTCAAATCTCCAAAGCTGAATCTCAAAAGCCCCAAAATAAAGGGAGGAATCGATACTCCAAACATGGATCTGACTCTGCCTCGGTCTGATTTGAAAGGCCCAAACCTAGATATCAAATCGCCTGATATTGATGTTAATGGCCCTTCAGGTAAATTTAATATGCCAAAGATGAAGATGCCCAGTATTGGCCTGTCAGGTTTGAAAGGGCCACATATGAATATGGATGCTGACATTGATCAGCCCGAACTTAATCTGAGTGCATCAGCTCCCAAACTAAGTGCTGGGATTAATCGTCCTGATATTGACATTCATGGTCCTAATGTTGATCTCCAAGGTCCAAGAACAGACCTCACACTTCCAGACATGGACATGCGATCTGGACAGATTAAAATGCCAGCTTTAAAGATGCCTGATATTGGTTTCTCAGCACCCAAAATAAAGACACCTGACTATGATCTAAAGACACCTAAAATGGACCTCTCGACTCCGAAGATTAAGACAGAATTTGATTCCCCAGACTTCAGTATCAGAGGTCATAAGCCAGATATCACAAGTCCAGATATGAATGTTGATTTCCATAAAGGCAAAAAAATAAAAGGACCAAATTTCAAGAATTTTGATGTGAACGCACCAGACTTTGACATTGATTCTCCTTCTGGGAAAATGAAACTCTCAGGAAACATGCCAGAAGAAACAGATTTTAAATTCAGCTCTCCAAAGATGAATCTTAAAACACCCCAAATGAAAGGAGGATTTGATAGCCCTGATTTTCATGGCCTGGGGTCTGATGTTGATTTTGGTACCTTTACACAAATGCAGGCTAACAACTTTGCAGTCCCACGAGGTAAAACAAAGGCATCCATGATGTATGGTCTTGATACTCCCACAAGAGACGTCAGAATACCGACTCATCAGAAATATAGTGCCCCAGAATTTAACATGCAGGACCCCTACTATGACTTGAAAAGAGACATGAAAGTTTCAGGACAAGCTCAGTGGCCTACAATGCCAAAACATGTCTCTGGCCAGACCAGAATTTCTGGAGTAGGTCCAACACCTTCCGATGTTTACTACAATGATATGGCAGGGGCATTCAGGTCAGGACATCATAAAACAACAGCAAGTAACTTTAATATTGATGGCGACTGGAATAATATATCAGTGCCTAAACTTCAAGTTTCAAGAAATAGAGAAAATCCAGCTGTGGGAAATTCCAATATGGGAGTGAATACCATGCAAAGATCAGGTGATAATGCAGGTTATTACAGGAAGATGGTTCCTAGACGTTATTACACTACTGATGATATATGCTACACTTATAAAGGGATGCCTAGAAGAAATGGATGGGGCAATGGGCTTATTGACAATAGTCGCAGACAGACAATGAGACATCTGCAAATACATGCAATGGATCTGGAGGTTCCAGAAAGCACTTTGAAAAGGTCGAAATTTAACATTCTAAAACTTATATAGTATGATCATTAAAAGAAAGGGATATGGGTGACAAGAATGAGCTTGTCCATAGCTATCATGATTACAGGGCCGATAAGAATGTATATATTAAAATCTATACAAACTTAGAGTAGATATTGTAAATGTTCTTGAGCAAACCTTTTTCTGCTTCTTAACACTGATGAACAAGTCTTTCCCTAAAGGAGATGTTATATTTGAAATGTTAGCATACACTTGCACTTACTGTATCATAGATCATTGGTTATAAGTTTTGAAAGTTTGTGTACTATAGTATGTATATGTCACAAAATATGTGACAATATTAAGTGGACTTGCCTGATTAAGTATTGTAAATCATATATATTTTGTAAAAGATGTAAAATGCTATAGTAATGTATAAATACAGTGTGGATGAAATATACAAATATAAAATGGTTTGTTTGGATAATATAACTTTATTTTTTATTTTGTCTTTTAATTTTCACAGATTTTTAGTTTTTTATGCTCATTGATACAATAAGGTACACATATGGGGAATTTGTATTGAAGTATGTATATAAATTATTGGTGAAATATTCCTACTAACGTTGTTGATTGAAGATACAAAAGCAGTTGTTGTTGTAGAATACTTCAAATGTTATGCAACTGAAATAAACATAAAAGTGTATCATTTTCTAAAGTGGAGTTTTTGCTTAATTGCTACTTTAAAAAACTTTTCTATATAGAGTTTTTGCACATAATGACAAAATCTGAGTATACAAATAAAGGTGCTTAACGATGCCATATTTTTTTTTTTCCTTTTCTAAATGGTTCCATAAAGAACCTTTAAAATAAAGGTGTTTTAAAAAAAAGTATTTCACAGCTGTACCATAGAAGAACCATTTTTGTTTCCACAAAGAATTATTCAGTCAACGTTATTTAAAGAACGAACTCTTTCTTACCTTTTTATAATCTGAAGAAAGTTATTTTGCCCCAAAGAAACTTTTGTGAAAGAAAGTTTCTGCTGATGTTAAGAGTGTAAGAGTAGTCAGTCATAATTTAAAGGCCAATCTGGCAAAACTGTTTTGCATAGAAAGTGTTCTTTATAAACCCATGTGTTTAAGAATTGACCATAAAATTGTGACCTATTGTGTGAGATGAAAATCTCAAAAGATTCAAACTTTTAAAGATAGCAAATTAGAGAAAATGAATATATGATTAAAAATTTCCCATGGGCTCATTTGCATATTAAATTGTGATACTAGATGTTGTGCCTGTCATCTGTTTTCACACTGAATTTTGCTGAACACATTTTGCACTGTACTGTGTAGATTCTTGTGTGCTGCTGACTTGTCTGTTTTTGGAGGTGTGGCCTGGAGTGTGGAGCTTCATCAGGTGTTGTTGTGTTTGTGAGCATGTGCAGGGTTGCCAAGTTCTCGGTTTTCCCGCAGAATTGGGCTAGTTTAACACTATTGCCGCGTGTTGTTTTTCATGTCCGCTGCTTTAAGCGAACACAATAACATGATATTTAACCCCTAAAATGTTAATTTTACTAGGGGAACCCAACCAAAACGTGTATTTGACCCTACCGGAATGCGATTTTTACCGGGTGATCCCCCTCGAAATGTGATTGGGTGGGTTTTGATACAGTCTAGTTTTTTTTGTTTAAACAGCAAAAAAAGAGTTAATTATGAGCAACTTCCATCCCTTTCACCAAATCACTTCCCTATAGGTAAAATATGTTTCTCCTGTAATAATTATAATTATCCTTTTTCATCCTTCATCCTTTTCCAGAAGGATGTTGTTTCGAAACCAAATTTAATTGCATACTGGAATACATTTGTTAGTGATGTTGACTGGAATAAAAGTCTGACTCCCAAACGATATTTCTTAACAAGTAAGGTGAAAGAAGTATCCTTTAAACTTCTCCACAGAGTATACCCTTCTAAACATTATTTGATTAAATTTTAAAAAGATATTGATGTTAACTGTAACCAGAGACAACTGTTCATTTTGGTACCGCCCTTTTGTGTCTTATTTCTGGAAGAATGTACTTGATTTTATTGTTTGATATGTTGATGGAGATTTTATTTTAGAGTGGAAAGATGTTATTTTAGGGCAGCATTAATGTAAACTCCAAAGATAAACAGACCTGTATTTATTTTATATATTTATTTATTTTAATGGCTAAATTTGGTATAAATAAATGTAAATTTGCAGGTAAAAAAAACATGTTTTATAGATTTTTAAAATGAGGTGAAATACTACTAATAATATATTGAATCTATATTACCCTCGAGGAAACAAAAAGCTATTTGAATTTTGCAAGCATGTACACTTTTAAATGTAATAGATTGTGGAATTCTGTGCAAAAAAAAAAAAAAAAAAATCTGATTAGCAATTGGGCAGGTTTTGTAGCAAAAACCTGGCAACCCTGGATACACTCTAATAAGAAAAGGTTCTATATAGAACCTTAAAAGGTTCTGTCAGGCGCTACGTATTTGGAACCCCTAAAAGGTTCTATATAGAACCCTTTTTAAGGGTTCAATCAGAAGAACCCTTTAGGGTTCTTTGTTATCGGGACAAAGGTTCTATATGGAATAAAGGTTCTATATTCATGATTATTTAGTTTGTCCTTTCCGAATTTAATATTTCATATAATTGACAAACATCAAGACCCTAAAATGTAAAAATGTAATTCACATAAAAAGTCACCCATTCATACACCCAAAGTGCATAGAACTAGTCATTTATTTATATTAACAAAAATAATTACTATTACTGAAAGAATGCGACTGTAATTTCAAATATTCAAGGCTTTAAGAAGTACTTCAAATCTACAAATTTACATTAATATCACTCATAAAGAATTGTAATTACAGATTCAAATTCAGATCAGCATTTCAGAATAACATCAATCGCCTCATATTTACAAATTTAAATTAGCACTATTCACAAAATATAAAAGTATTATGATAATTGATTATACATTTTGAACACTGGGACAGACAGTTTTTTATTTATTTTTTTGGCTTCTGGAGAGTTTAAACAGGTATTGCTCAACAAAATTGATCATGTGAGTGATGTGCTTGGGGTATTCCACACTGAATATGAAATAAGTAGCAAAGAGGCAATCCACTGCCTCCATCAAATCCATTTCTGCGCTCACAATGTTGGCACCCTCCATGTTGATGCTGGCTCTTTTTGCATGGAGGGGGTTTGAAGCTTCATGAAAAACTAGTCTGAGTTGGCTTTACTGATTTCTGCAATTTGGAAAAAATAAATTATTTTTGAAATAACTTAGGATCTTGCATACTTTCTTCCAAACAATTAGGGATGTGACTGACCATTTTTTACCACATTGGTAAGTAAGGGCCAATTCACTGGCTAGGTTGCACATACAACTCACAAACAATCATGACAGAAATTTCAAGATCAATGCAAAATTCATTAATAAAATAGCTTGGATAGCATACTGAAAAACTAAAAAGCAACAATGCATCTGTTTTTGATTTAACTAAACTTGCAGCTTGATTATTGAAGAAACACTACACAAACATTATTCACACAAGCAGTTTCTCACTTTCTCTCTGTTGTTAATTTAAATAAAAATGCTATTAGTTCAAGCTACATCATTTCTGTATCTGATTTAAAGCATGCAGAATGCTAGATCTAAAGGCCGGTTGCTAAAAAAAAAAAAAATCAGTGTTTTTTTTTGCCTCCACGTCTTTCATTTAAATAGTGCAAATGTTTTTGTGAAAAACTGAGCAGCCCTCTCTCAATTTTAACATCTCATTCTCCTGATATAACAAAACAACTGTCAATAAGAGTAAAACATATACATTAGAACATTATTCTACAAGAGCAAGACATTTTTATTTAATTTTCTTATCACATTCACAGAGCTACATGCAATCAAGTGATCGTGGCTGTCATTTCTTTAAAACTATGGCATCTCAAATATCTGCTCATCACAATGAACGTCATGCAGTTTGTTTGAAAATTGTTTGAAAATTGCAAAATATACTAAACTCAAAGGAAACAACACTAAAAACAAATACTCACAAGTTGTGGAACCCGAAGAAATTGGAACATGTCCATGACCTCTCATGTTGAATCAACTCTTTTAAAAAGAGCACATCTCATTAGATTTTTGATATGTTGGTATAGTCAGGTTGTCTTTTACAAAGTTCAGCATGTATCACAGTAATGTGCTCCTGAAAACTTAATTGATCTTCTCCAATATTTTCCAGGTTTAATATAATCTGAAAAAAGTAGTAAATAACAAAATTCCTATTGTATATCTACAATCTTCTAGCATTACTGGTCAATAACCAAGCAATGTTAAGACATTTTAGTGAAGAAGGATAAAACAGACAAACCTCCTGGGACTGGGTGGAAACCGGATTATCAGTACACAGAAGTACTGGAAAGTTTGCAGTCTTGCATGTTTTTGTTTGCTGAAATGAGCAAAAGACAGTTCATTTAAGTAAAAAATATTAGGAGTGACATAGCACAAATAGCTGAAAATCAATTATCAGTAGAATTAAAGCATTCATTCACCTCCCCCCCAAAAAATCTGTCACCATTTACTTGTTTACCTTTGTTGTTCCAAACCCACATGACTTTTATTCATGGATGTCACGAATAATAAAAAACTTGATTTGGCGGTATGTCTCATACTGCAGATTGTATGGATGTTCTGTTCTGTTCTGTTCTAGGGCTGTTATTCATAACCATTTGACTGTGCGGTCAAAAACTAGCTTAGAGCACTATCTGCAGTTAAAAACTAAGCTTAGGATCAGAAAACACAAAACTGTATTTCATTTGAGTCAGTTTGGGAATCCGGAGAGGGATCGCAAATCATTTGAGTCAGTTTGGGAGTTCTTAGCGGGATCGCAAATCATTTGAATCAGTTCGGGAGTTCGGAGAGGGATCGCGAATCATTTGAGTCAGTTTGGGAGTTCGGAGAGGGATCGCGAATCATTTGAGTCAGTTTGGGGATCGCGAATCATTTGAATCAGTTTGGGAGTTCTTAGCGGGTTCGCGAATCATTTGAGTCAATTCGGAAGTTCAAACCGGGTTCGCGAATCATTTGAGTCAGTTTGGGAATCGCAAATCATTTGAATCATTTCGGGAGTTCGGAGAGGGATCGCGAATCATTTGAGTCAGTTCGGGAGTTCGGAGCGGGTTCGCGAATCATTTGAGTCAGTTTGGGAGTTCGGAGCGGGATCGCGAATCATTTCAGTCAGTTTGGGGATCGCGAATCATTTGAATCAGTTTGGGAGTTCTTAGCGGGTTCGCGAATCATTTGAGTCAATTCGGAAGTTCAAACCGGGTTCGCGAATCATTTGAGTCAGTTTGGGAATCGCAAATCATTTGAATCATTTCGGGAGTTCGGAGAGGGATCGCGAATCATTTGAGTCAGGTCGGGAGTTCAAAGCGGGTTCGCGAATCATTTGAGTCAGTTTGTGTGCCAAATCAGCATGATTAAAATGGGATATTAAGTTACCGGTACTACAAACAATAATTTAATTACAAAATGTTGCAGAATAATGTAATATATGAATGAATAATAGCCTAAAGTGCCAAAACAACCCCAGGATCCCAAATTCAGGAGGAATCTTTATATTACCAAACTGCAGGGAGAGGAAGAGTAGATATAAGTCATGATCTGCAAATTAACCACAATCTGATGTGATCCAACCACCTCAGAGAAAACCAATGTTGAGCTGCTGCAAGAGCTTTAGAAGCACAGCAGCTGTGGTCAAAGAGTTCTCGTGTGTTCTGATTGGTGGATGATGATGATGAGTGGATAAAGACTAGAGCAATCAAATAGTGAGAGAGTGATCTGCTCAACTGGTTATGTTCGTGGATATTTCGACGTGGAAAGCAGTTCGGAATGGATATATTGATATTTTATTTGTTAACAACATACTTTTCGTACTTTAAAATCAGTAAATGTTATGAAATTAGAGAACTAAGCCAAAAGTGCTGGCGGCATGCGCATAATTTGCAGGGGGGTTACGGGGGTCATGACCCCCCCAAAAATCAGATCCAACTAATATAACCCCCTCAATATCATCACATGATTCAGATTAAAGTAATATGAAATATTCAGAATTAATACTTTTGATCATTTTCTTATTAATTTCATTTGCCAGCAAGAAAGATAGTATCATATTTCAAATAATCTGTAATGTACCCCCAGCTTACCGCACCAATTTGCTATCACCCAACCCGCTTTCTCTACCTAGATTTTGCGCAGTCTATGGGATGAATGGTTAGAGAAAGCTGACGGAAAGATGAAGAGGACACTGAAAGGCAGCCAGACAACTATTTTTTATTGTTTGTCGAAACCAGCCAAAAAAAAAAAAAGAAAAAAAAAGAAAAATCCTGACCAAACGGAGGTACCCCTATTGCTAAGTTAGCTGTTAAGTTAGATCAGCATTTCTCAAAGTGTGGGGAGTAGAGACATGACAAACAGGTTTGGTGCCGATCATTTTAATTCCTTTATTTATTGACCATACACTCAAAACAAAACAAAGACGCATTTAAATTTAAGCCTTACTTAACCGTTTCACTCGTAAGTTTAAACGTTTTTCCAAGGCGAAAGTTATTGATCGTAGTATCGCTTTATGGTTCCCATGGAGACGCGTCATTCATTGTTTGTCAGCGCTGAATGACTGATCTGCTTTTATTTCCTTTTTTATTCTAATTTCACACATTTGTTAGCTATAGCAGCATATCTCTGATATTCCGATTGTCCAATATGTGCAAGTGGATGTGTTTTGTTGTTCAAACACCTTTAGTTGGGCTGTATTCGCAACATATTTTAGGTATCTATCTTATTAAAATACCTTAAAAAAATATGTAACGTTAAATTATTATTAGGAATTTACCACCTCCGGTTCATTTTGAGATGATTATAATATATATATATATATATATATATATATATATATATATATATTTGCATGGAGTTGCAAAGTGACAAAATGAAACAAAGCACAACTTACGTTAACGTCAGTCCATACTTGTATTTTCTCAGTTTTTGAATTTGATGTTATCAGAGGCTAAATCAGAGGCTTTATCTACTTTTGAGTCTTATTGCATGCAAAGTGATAATATAATTGCACTTTAATTTTCTCTGTTTGAAAGTTTTTAATGCTGTTATTTAATGTTACGTTTTTAAAATGTGATGTTAATAAAATACATTTTAACAGTTAAACTTAGTTTATTAACTTTTTGTTGGGGTGATTGGGGACAGGCTCTGAACCCTTTCCTACCTCCGAAGTGGGGAAAGGCAGAAAAAGTTTGAGAAACACTGAGTTATCTGATGATTTGTTTTGTTGACTGGAGTTGGCTGGCTAGATGTTCGTTTTCCAGTGTCCTATGAGGTAAAGCCAGAGGGTCCCAGGGACTGTAGAAGCAATGTCACTGAATTGTAACTTAAGTTGCTTTTTGCTCCAATTCAGTCAACCGCTTTGGGCGGGATTGCATAATTAAATTATGCAAATTAGCATGTTACCTTTTACACAAGAAAATAATTCAATAAATAAATAATATTAATAATTTATTAATAATTAATAAACTAATAAATATGCCGCGAGTTTAACCCCCACCCACCCACCCAATGGTAGACCCAAAGTTACGCCCTTGGCTAGCGGTGTCATTTGATTTGGATGGGAACTTCAGATTGTAAATCATTTGAGTCAGTTTGGGAGTTCAAAGCGGGTTTGCAAATCATTTGAGCCATTTTGGGAGTTCGGAGTATAGAGCATGAATCATTTGAACCAGTTTGGGAGTTCGGAGCGGGTTCGCGAATCATTTGAGTCAGTTTGGGAGTTCAGAGCGGGTTCGCAAATCATTTGAGTTAGTTTGGGGATCGCGAATCATTTGAATCAGTTCTCGAGTTCGTAGCAGGTTCGCGAATAATTTGAGTCATTTTGGGAGTTCAAAGCGGGTTCGCGAATCATTTGAGTCAGTTTGGGGATCGCGAATCATTTGAATCAGTTCGGGATCGCGAATCATTTGAGTCAGTTCGGGAGGTCGGAGCGGGTTCGCGAATCATTTGAGTCAGTTTGGGAGTTCATAGCAGGTTCGCGAATCATTTGAGTCAATTCGGGAGTTCAAAGCGGGTTCGTATGGAATCAGATTTGTGCCAAATAAAACGAAAGAAACTTTTGTGAAAACGAACAAAAAATATACATTGATAAATGAGAAAAACACTCTGAAAATAAAAACAATAAACTAAATAGCAAAGAAGTAACTGCGTCTTCAAATAAACTGCATTCTTTGTTGATTTCACTTTCAGCTTCACGTTTGCTGAACGCAGTTTTGAATGCGCTGCCAGTGTTTTCGTTTTCGCTTTCCAAGTTTTTGTTTGCGGTTCGCAGATTTACGTTCGCCATTCTGGTTGTTGGTTGTTGGGTGTTGAAAAGTTGGTTGTTATTTAGATTGGTAAGTGTTTGTCATGTATAGGTTTGTTATTAACATATCTGCAGTGCACTTATGTTTTGTATTTGTATTTGTATTATGTTATGAAGTTTGATTCAGTCCATTAACCTGATTGCTCTTTATAACCCAACTTTTTGCAATTTTGGAATTATAATTTTCTGATCAGCTTAGATATATTGAGTTTCGAAGATTATGTATACCATACTCCTTTGTAACTTAGATATAACCTGAAAAAATCACATACTGTAAAAAAGTTGTAATAAAATACATATGTGAATAAATAAATTTGGACAAAAATGTGAACAAGAACCTTATAATTCCAAGGTGATGATACCTAATATTTTCAAGGATGTTGCGTGTATTTTTTAGCAAAGATCTCCGACTCAGACTGATCTTTATTCTGCAGCAAGGCTCAAACCTTGGTGCTGATGCTGCACTAGCTATACATAAAATCATAGAGCTGCTTAACCCTTCACTGGCCAAACCAGCACGAGTCAGGGTCAGCACTCGCGACAGTGTCCATGCACCTGTGGAAGTGGAAGTTTTTTTACATGATTAAAATAGAAAACTTATTTGAAATTTAAATGTGACAATATTTGTTTTGACTGTACTTTTAAATAAACTAAAAAATCAGCATGATTAGTTTGTAATATTAAGTTACTACAAACAATAATTAAAAAGAACCTTTGTGCCAAAAGGGTTCTTTATTGTCATTATAGACCCTTTTTAGCATAAAAGGTTCTTTGGAGTTGAGTAAAGAACCCTATGGTTCTATATAGAACCTCAATGAACCCTTTTTTTCTAAGAGTGTACATTTGTTATTAAAGGAAATAAAATGAAAACATGAATGTTTTAATTCCTACTGAATAAAATTAAATGATCCACTCGAAAGTCTCTGCTCATCATGACAGGACCTGGATCAGTGAACTGCATCTCGGACCGATGACGTCACTTCCAGTGAGTCATGTTGTACACGCCCCCGTCCATTGACTCCGCCCCAAGTCTTGTCCTGTTCTCGCCTTCAAAGTATACATTTTACTTGAGATATGGATAATTCTAACTTATATAAGTGATATAAATGTGTGTGTGTGTGTGTGTGTATATATATATATATATATATATATATATATATATATATATATATATAGGAAAAAAACAGACAGAGGATTGGACATTGCAAGTTAAACAGAACTCTTCACATTATAGGAAAACACCCAACAGGATTATGTGATGAATTTCAGGAGGAGGAAACAATTAATCACATCTTTATATCATGTAAGAAATATATACTAGAAAGGCAAGAGTTCAAGAATCAGCCATGGGAAATAGGTATATTAGAATATAGCGTTAAAAATATAGTAACAAATGGAAATAATGTTCAAGGACGGAGATTTTTGTTCAATTTTCTAAGGAGAACTGGACTGGAAAGAAGAGTTTAAATAAAAATTGAGTAAGTTAGAGTGAGACAACAGATGGATAGTTTGACTTCATGGTTAATTTGACAAATTATTACAAACAATTATAAGTTATTAGAAACAGGCTATTATTAAGTTCCTTCTGTTCAGTGTCATCAAATACATAAATAAAACAGCGAGGTACGTAACAATAAACTACTGAGGAGTTTTGTCAGATGCTACAATCTGGTTAGAGTGACGCAAGAGGAAAAGGTTAGCTGTGTAGTCGCAGGTCTTGGTTTCCGGAACCAATCGGGTTTTTTCGGCCTCGTGCCTCCATTTTGCACAGACTCGGTGATTTCCGGGATTTTGTAGAACTGGGTTCGCTAAAGCCCAGAGGTCCACCGCTGGAAGAGGATCGCCCTCAAACACTGGGCAGCAATGTTAATAGCAACAAGACATCCGGTTGTGTGAACCTTTGCCTTTCGTGCTTTCGTTTAACGCTGTGAACTCTTGGGAAGAAGTTTACCGAGTTGGCAATAAACAACCGTCAGTATGACAGCGGACCTATGTAAGCTTTCACACGACTAGTTACGTGTTTTTCGATTTTAACAGTTTAACAGTTTTTCGGTGGTCAGTCCGACGGTGGATCATCTACTAAAGAGCAGCAGGTTACTGTTTAACATTAATGTTGTTTGGGACAGGATCTCACATCGACCGACAGGTAAGCTTTGCTAACGTCTCAACAGCCGGAAGAGTTAACAAGTTGACCTATTTTGTTGTTTACCTTTCTTATTGCGTTTTTAATGAATAACCAAGTGACTCTGCGCAAAGTTTGTGCACATATACCCCATACACAGGGGTTGTTTTTATTGATCAGCGAGTTGTTTAGACCGGTTTGGTGAATCGATTCATTACAAAGATCCGACTCAGAACAACTCGGTTCCGAATCACAATCATTTGCGTTGCTCACAACATCGTTATTTCAAAAGTTTTGGTTTTACATAATCCATACCTGTACGTGTTTGTACCTGTATTACATTTCACGACTATTCAGGATCGTGTTTATTTGGTCACTTAGTCTGTTTGTAACTTACTGTTCAAGTATGCGTTGACTCATATAGACAACACGTCATTTTCACAAACTGGTTTGGCTTCTTCTTTCATTATTAATTTCCTTCGTTTTGCTGTGAAATTACTATCAACGAATCAAGATTTCATTCTATGAACACACTGGTCTGACATGGCAGCGATTTATGATACTGAGCATAAATATTATATGCTCAAAATGTGGTATTTGTATCTATATTATGCTTTTAGAGACAACATATAGACAAAGTATTCCTCGTGATGTCTTACAATGATTGTTTTAAGTGTTACAGTTTACTGAAGTTTTATACACCATATTAAAAAATGCATATGTGTTTTACAGTATGTTTAGTATAAAATCTGATAAATCAAACGTGTATTTAGAGCACTTTTCCCAAAAGCCTGATGTAGTATTATATTTGAACCTAATTTTGGATCTTATGTTTACTTTATTGGATGTTTTTAAATTTAGTCTATACTAAAAGGCCTTTTTCTTGCTAAATAAAGTATAAACTATCAATCAGACAACAGAAAAGTTTTGATCAGATGGATAATGTAGTTGCTTTAGAAATTAAGTTTCAAATATGATCCTATAGGCTTTATAAAGGGTTAAACACTTTTGGTCATAAGACATTTACATGTACATTTACAACTGCCAAGCAAAAATTTAAATACGACGTCAAGTGTGAACTTTCCTGATTATTAATGGTGTAAAATACATCAACTGCTTTTTTTTTTATCTAGACTTGTCAGTGGCAAAAGTACATTTTCTCATAAAATGTTTTTTGTGGTTTTGATGTGAATCAGTTGTCAGTCAGTCTGTCAGTTTAAGTGCAGAATCTTTAAAGACTAAACTCCTACTTCCTTACATTTTTCACATGTGCTTTAACGCGGATCACAAACAGATTCTTGCAACAGTTGGGTGTAATAAACCAGGCCCTTGTCAGATTTGTCAAGGCTGATTAGAGCAGAGATAGTTGTTCGCCTGTTTCGGCCTGTTGTGCGACAATGTGAGGAATCCCAGGTTTATTTTCTGGATTGAAAATGTTTTGTAGAGCTTTCAGTACTGTTCGATATGTTCATACACAAAGCCACGATTAAATAGAACAGCGACATGTGGTTTGATTACAGCATATCATAGCCTGAATGTAATGAAGATGAGCCATTCAGGTCACAAGCATACAGGTTTTTAGACCCGTTTGCCGTGCTTCACCCATTTTAACGCTCTCTCATTTCTATCAGTCGTTGTGCAGTGGCAGAACCTGCTCAGTGACATTCCAGTTAATGCTGCTCAAGTTCTGTGTCACTACACTTTATCTGTCGGGAAACGGTTTGGAAGCAAGGAAGTTTAACCTGTCGGTGGAAAAAAGACAGAGGATTTTTTTTTTTGAGTTTTTTTTTTCTTTGAGTTTTTTTTTAAACGTTTTATAGTTACTATGTGGAGCTTTCTGTCTGCTGTTGTGTAGTTCCTGGTAGAGTCAGGTAGTTTGGGAGGTACACTGATGACGCTAAGCACTAATATGTCATAATGATGAGTCACTGTTTTACCTGAAGCTGCTCATGGTAGTCTGATGGCTTTAATTCTTCCACCTTGCAGAGTTTTTGTGAGAAGCTCAGATCAAGCGCTGAAGATTGAGGGGACTGTCGACGTCTTCCGGATTTTCCAAGATGCCTATTCCTCCTCCTCCCCCTCCACCTGGACCTCCACCGCCCCCCAGCTCTAGCCAGGTCAGTGGAAAGCAAAGAGCGGCTAGCATGTGTTTCCCCTCATACTGCAGTCATTTATCCTCCATGTTACTTCCTTAGTTCATGTTTCCAACTCCCTGATGTAGTATCATATTTGATACTTCTATTTTAACCTGATTTTGGATCTTATGTTTACTTTATTGGATGTTTTTAGAATGAGCCTTTACTAAAAGGCCTTTTCCTTGCTAAAAAAGTATAAACTATCAATCAGACAACAGAAGGCATGTGTGCAACAGCATTTTCACATTCTAGAATCTAGATTAAAGCCCACATGCCAAGATCTAAAAAAAAAAATATATAGAATTATATTTTGTTGTTGTTTGTTTCCTAAAATATAATTCATATGATATTTGATATATTTTACCAAAAAGTTAAGGTGATAAAATATCATTCGATTTTGGAATTTTGAGAGTGACACTACTTCATAAAACATCATAAAGACCAAAAATAAAAATAATCTTATAACTTAAAAGACTTTGACACAGAGCCAAGAGGGTCTGCAATTGTATGTAATTCATGTTTTTTTTTTCCTGCAAGTTGGTTTCACCATATAACTTTTATTTAATCGGCAATTTTTTTTTTAATTATTATTGATCATTAAATTATTTGTTACTTTTTTCCAATAAATAATCATAAAACGTTATGTAGTCTTTAAAAAAATATATATTCTTGAAAAAAGTTTTTAATATATTTTTCAGTCTTAATGCCCCACAACAAATATCAAAATTAATTTTAATTTAAGAAATTCTGAACTATTTTTTTCTTAAAGTGAAATTCAAGTCAGTGAAATGCATTTTGTAATGTATTTTTAAATAAATGGATAGATCAGGTTTTTTAACATACAAATGTGTTGACTTCCAGGCAAACACCTCACCTCCAAAACTAAATCGAGATGATGCTAAAGGAAGAGGAGCTCTGCTGTCAGACATCTGCAAAGGCGCTAAACTGAAGAAGACCACTGTGGTCAATGACAGAAGTGCACCTATCATCGAAAGTACATCATCTGTAGTGCACTACTACTGAAAATACAATAAATTATTACACATTCACTCACTCACTTTTATTAATTGTTTGACATGACCCAGCTAACAATGCAGTGTTTTTTTTCTGTTTTTCTCGGCAGATGCTGGAGGTCGAGGTGGCAGTGGTGGAGGAGGTGGTGGTGGAGGAGGTGGTGGTGGAGGAGGTGGTGGAGGAGGAGGATTTGGAGGTGGCTCTGGGCCAATGGCCATGGGAGGATTGTTCAGTGGAGGAGTGCCTAAACTACGACCAGTCGGAGGTATGTGTCCCTTTCACAGTAGTAGTGCAATGATGATATTTCAGGTTGCAACATAAAAATAACTTTTTTACATTTTTTTAAAAGTATTTTTTATTAGGGATGCATTGAAAGTTTAGCAAAAAAAATTTATCGGCCAAAAATTAACAAAGAAAAAAAGTCAGAAGATATGAGTCAAATATATGTGTTGTATAATAATAATAATAATAAAAACAGTTAAAAATTACAAATTTCTGTAAAAAAAAAGAAAAAAAATTAGTTTCAAAGAACTAAATAAAAATAAAAGATTGATATTTAATATTAATATATTTTCTGTCCAATTTTATTGTTTTACTTTAAATAAAAGTTTTTTTATTTGTAGGGATGCACCAATACCATTTTTACTATTGAACTAACCCTTTAACAATAACGAAGAATAGTGTATGCAAATTATCGATTTTGAATCGGTCTCGTCTGACTGATACCTGACTCGATACCTGAGCCAATACAGATACTAAGTTTTGGATTGGTGCATCCCTAATTATTTTATTGGCTTGTGTTTTTTAATTCAGTAACATTTAAATTATTAAGTCAAATTAAAAAGTTGTACAAAAATAATTATTAAAAAAAGCATTTTCTGTTTCAGTTTTTGGCCAAGTGCATTCAGAATTTTCATTTTCAGTTTTGGCCATAATTTTAGTTCCGGTGTAAACTAAAATTTTTGTTTTCTATGAAGATGCACTACCACACAAAATCACCAAACTAACTCTAGAATGGTGCACTCTTTCCATATTTGAAGTCAAATGGCTAATATGTATTCTTTCTATATTGCAGGAAAAAATATTGCAATGTCACTTTTCTCCCAATATTGTGCAGACCTGTATTATTATCTCAAACTGTTTGATTGATGTGTCCACACAGACAGCTCTGTAGGACGGTCAGCGCTGCGGCCGCCTTGCTCTCGGCCTGGAGTCTCTCGTGGCACGAGTCATTCTGAACCGGACGGACCTGTCCGTGGCAATGGAGGCCATTCGTCACCTTCAGAACATTCACGAAATCAACGTCCATCCGTGCCAGACATCTCCAAACCGTCTGCTCCCAGCAGCTCCTCAAAACCCAGCAGCTCCGCTCCGCATCCACCCCCATTCAATCGCGGGGGCAACCGCGGGCCCTCCTCAGCCCAACAGGGTTCTGGGGCACACAGTCGTGAGAAACCCCTTCCACCTCCACCTTCAAGCAAGGGGCCTCCACCGCCGCCATCTTCTGCTCGAGATGTGCATCCGAGACACCCCCCTCTTTCATCTCGCTCATCTTCATCCTCCTCCTCTTCCTCAAACGCACCTCCACCTCCTCCTTATCGTCAGCCCACTAATACTTCAAATGGTGACCCGCCCCCCGATTTGCCACAAAGGCGAAACTCGCTGAACAAGAGAAGCCATGGCAATGCTAACGTCCGTAGCCAGGCTCCTCCTCCTCCACCCCCTGCCCAGCAGAACAGACGACCTCCGCCACCATCACGAGATCCAGTGGTGCGCGGCACAGGTAAAACACACACTGAAAACTCTCTCACTGTAGACCTTAGTGTCTGACAGGAATGAAACAAGGCTGTGAGGATAGAAGTAAAGTGCGTTCAGTGGATTGTACTGACTGGTTAGTTGACGAAATGTCTTTACGAAGAAAGCTTTTAGTAGACGAACGCTTCATAAAACAGTTCTGAAAGTTATGAGTTGTAAAAATGAAATGATCTAGGATTGTTAGGACAGCCTATAGTTCTATCCGTCACTAACCTCAGTTTCATCTGCATTGAATTCAACATGGATTCTAACCTGACTAAAGTCTATAGAGTGCATTAGTGCCTGGCCAGTTTTTCAACAGCCTTGTTTCCTGAAGTATAAGGTTTTTAAATGGTTTGTTAAAGAGTTATCAACCATGAACCAAACCAACCAGCTACAAGGTGCATCACATTAAAAGTATTTGAAGATTTGACAAATTTTGACAAAAAGGCTTTGTACTTAAACGCTTTAAGAAGGGAAAGAATGACAAATTAATTTGAAGCATTGCAAACGGCTTAATCAAAACTAAAATTCCAAAATGTAATTACTTAACAACTTGGATTTTAACGGAAAAAGAACTAAATGATGAAAATGTTATCATGAACTGTTCCTTGAAATCAAGGGTTCTCAAGTAATTAAAACTGAAGTGTTCATTCAGCTCCTCAGGTTCCTCCTCCTGGAAATCGTAACGGGGTTCGAGAAACACCACCCCCTCCACCTCCTTATCGCATCGGGCAACAGACGTCTTCTGAACCCCCTAGTCGAGGGAAGCCCCCTCCTCTGTCCTCTGCTGGACGTCAGCATTCAGGACACGCACCTCCACCTCCTCCACCTCTCCGTAATGGACATACGTCATCTGCCCCCAGATCCTTGCTCGGTGAGTTCCATCAGATGATGCAGTCAGTTCAGTTCGTTCTATTAGCTGCTAATTTGTTTGTTTGTGGGAAGTTCCTGTAGATCAGAACTTTGATTTCTGAAGTGGATCTGTAGTCTGCTGTGCATCAGCACATGAAAATAACCCTGGAGTCAAATGAGCTCTCAGTAATTCAAATGCAGTTCACTTATTTCCTCATTTACACCCGTCAACAAAGCCTTCCCCTAATGCAGATATAAGTAGTTCTGAAAAGTAAGATCGTCATTTCAGTCATGACCTGTTAGTGATCATTCATTTGGAAAAAAAAACATTTCTTTATGTATTTCATACAGGTTTCTTAAACTCTTGGGAATTTGTGAGGGAACTGCAGAGGGTTCATGCATTACTAAAATGATAAAAAATATCAGATTAAAATAAATAGAGCAGCAAAACTGAAATGATGATATAGTTTAATATGATTATGAAGTCACAAAAGGCTGTATTTTAGTGCATTGCGTGTTTCAGAAGGCATCTACTGTGAAAAAAAAAAAGACTAACCCTATAATAAAAACCATCAAAATAAAAGTATTATACTTCTTTATCTGCATGCCATCCATATGACAATAAAGCAACATCAGAAACCCCTGAACATCCAAATGTGTTGGTAAATTACTGAAATATTAACTTAAAACCTCAGAAGGGTTCAGCTGGGAAAAATCCTGGGAAATTGTGGGCCGGAGAATGTAGCTAAAGAAAAATCAGCTTTTTGATTGTATTCTATACTTCGGTTTTTTACAATAAGGATTATTTTTCCATCAGAAGAATTGTATTTTTCAGCTACTATAACAGCTACTGTCTCCAGTTAGTTATAAAATGTTTAATTCAAGTAGTAAAATACAAAACAATCTCGCTTAAGATAATCAAGTATTTAAATATAAACAACAAAATCAAATTTATTAAACTAAACAATTTTAACAACTAATTTATTCCTCTGATGCTAAGCTGAATTTTCAGTCTTACTCCAATCTTCAGTGTCACAGGATCCTTCAGAAATCATTCTAATATGCTGATCGAGAAACATTTCTTATTATTAATATAGAAAACAGTTTTTGCTGCTTTATACTGTTAATATCAAAATAACAGCATTTTTGTAACATAAAATGTCTTTACTGTCACTTTTGACGAACTGAATAGAAGTATTTTCTTTACTTAAGGTATCGCTTAAGTAATCACAACCTGTTTTCTGTTTTAATAATACTAAACGATAATTTTTAATTATAAATAATAATAAATTATCAATAAAATTATCATTTATAATATATAACTACATTTGATCATTTATTTATATAAAAGTTATTTTAAATTATAATTACAAAAGGTTTTTTATTTTTATTTTTTGTAAATAAAGCTCAATACTCCTTTTTTTTTTTCAAGTGTACACTTTGAATATTGCATGTATTGCTTTTTTAATGAAGCTTTAATCTGCAAAAGACTGGAATACATGGCTTGTATTTTCAAATTGATAATTTTTTCTGACAGCCACATACTAAATTAAATGAATGTGCTCATCTTGACATGGCCTTTAAACATTAGCATATGCAAAGCTACTTGTCCACTAGCTAGTGTATAAAATATATAATGTTTTCTATTTATAAAATGTTGAATGTCTCTTCTCAGATGATTTTGAGTCCAAGTACGACTTCCACCCTATAGAGGACTTTCCCCCACCTGAAGAATACAGACCCTTCCCGAAGATCTACCCCAGCCAAAGCAACAAGGGTAAAGACCTTTTGACCTATCATTTCTCCATAGACGTAAACACATTTCCTCATGTCCTCTTTATCTCTCCATTTTTAGTGAGAGGCGCTCCTCCACTGCCTCCTGTTGGAGGGAAGTGAACACTTCAGAGAAGAGAAGGACCAAGAAGAGATGACACAAACACATAAACATGCACGCATATGCAGTAAATATTTATGTGTGTTTGCCACACAAACATTAATTGCACCAACAAACACATCGAATAATGTGACATCTTCCTTAGGGCAACACTATAAACACCTACATAATCCAAACCACTCCAGAATGCTGTACCTCTAGACCTGAAAATACTGTGCAATATTCCTGTGCTGCTTAGAAATGCACCTTTTAATATCGTGTCAGATGACAGCAGCACAGCGATGCGAGAGCAGACGGTTCTCCAGTTCACATGAAGCTAGATATGTACATTCCACCTGTTCCTTACAGCAACCAAAGTTTTTTATTCGGTGAGAAAATGTGTAGCACTTGAGGATAAACGATGACTATGCATATCAGACACAAAGTCTGTATTTCTCTGGACAATCATGTAATTGTATTTTTATTCTTATTCTTTCTTTCCAAATCAGTCAGGAATGAGTTCAGTTCTGAAAGCGTTTGCTTACACTACAAAGGCCATGAAACAGCCTTGTTTTTTGTTCATCTCACAGTTGTGTTTTCTTCATCACACTACAGAGACAAAAACTGTAACAGCCAATAAGGTCGCAGAGCTGATTTAAAAAGAAAAATAAAAATCAGCTCCATGCTGAATTTAAACTACATTTTTACTGATCAAATATACACTAAGTGCCATGGAAGATTTGGTGTTGTTGGAGATCTGTTTTTTTTAAACGGATAGTGCCATCTGCTGGCTGATCTGCACACTTTCTCCTGCTGGGTACCAATGTTTCTGGGTCATTTACACATTGCTTTTCATCATTAGTTTTAAACCTAAACTAAATTTCAGAAAATAAAGTTTTCTAATGGGCGTATTTTAATTCTGTGACATTGTATTATATATTATAAAGGGATCAAATATGTTAATAATGTTAAGGCACTTCTGGCCATTAATATAGAAGCTATTAATTGGGATTTGGTGACCAATCACTCTGACTTGTAAATGTCATTTTATCTGTTTCTGAATGTGTTCAAATATGTGTCAACATAATTCTGAAATAAAAGGTGGGAATGGGAATTAATGTGAATCACAGTGAAAAAGGTATAGCTGGTTACATAATTATACAGGGCCATATTCTTAAAAGAAACAGAATATCATTTTTCACCGTAAAGTCCACAAGTCTCCCATTAACAAATACAGAAACTGCTATTGTCCAACATAAATTCAGACAATGAATAAATGTAAACTTTAATACTTGAATGAAATGTAAATATATTATGCATTATTTTTAAACAATCAAATTTATACTGATTGTTACTGAAATAGTTTTATTCTTGGTTGGTTCTAATAAAAACATATTTATAACAGCTCGTTTTAGACGAGTGAATACGTAAAAAAGCATGATTCTTTCAATAAATAAGAGCATATACTTAATAGTATGTCAGGGAACCTAGACGCTAATGTGTAATCGAGTTCAGAATATTTCAGCATGTCAATTTAGTGTGCGCGAGGCAGAAATGAGCCTGACAATGTGAAAACCTTGTCTACACCAGGAGGATTAAAATAAAAAATTCAAGAGTGGATACTGATGGCAGAATACCTTCCTTCAATTTATGCAACAAATCTGCAGTCAAGCAGGAAACCCGTTCTTAATATTTCCCGGGAAATACTTTCCGCCAAAACACAAACAAAGAATTACCCGCCTTTACAGTCAAGTCGATGGGGGAAGGGACTATGAACCCTATTGGTTCCTGAAACCTACAGGAACTCCGACAGCCAATGAAACGCGTTGCCATGAGCTTACGTCACACACCAGCGCGTCAGCTGTTCAGAGGAGGATTGCGCGACAGAACACAGTTTTGGCGCTAGTCTGACGGCGGAGAGGACTCGGAGAGATCTACAACTTGTGATAATTACAACGATTATCAACACAAATTCAGCTTCAATCAGGTAAGACATAAAATATAATAAATGTGTTATTGTGTAGTTTTTTTTTAACGTGAGATTACTTTTATTGAGTGTTGTTGTTATTGCGTGTGAACATGGCGCCAAATGATCCACAGCAGGAACTGCTCGTTTTAAATTTACAGTATTTGTTAGACATACAACAGATAAAATCATTTCTTTGTTAATTGAATCGTATTTGAAGCGCGTTCGTGAAATAAAACTGACAGAAAACATTAATAAATAAGCAATCACGAAGTGCCTGTAGGTTCAGACGGCCAACATTAAGAGCACTAACGTTACATAACCTGTGATCTTTGATCTGTGTCATACTGCACAAAATGGCAACAAATGGTTGTCTTCGTTGTAAGACTCGATATTGTACAACAACCAACCCCCAACAGGTTTTAGGCTAATATGGCTTTGTTAATGACTCGCACCTTAGAGTCTACAGGAAAAACTACACTTACTTGTTAAGTTCTTGGTAGGTTTGCTCCTCAAGCAACAGTTTTGATGCTACAGATGTAATTAAATCACATAAGTACAGTGGGCCTCGAAAGTTTGTGCACCCTTTGCAGAATCTGTGAAAATGTGAAACATTTTCTAAAATAAGAGAGATCATACTAAATGCATGTTATTTTTTATTTAGTACTGTCCTGAGTAAGATATTGTACAAAAATGATGTTTACATTTAGACCATAAGATAAAAAAAATACTGAAATTATTAAAATAACCCCATTCCAAAATTTGGGAACCCTTGGTTCTTAATACTGTGTTGTGTTACATGATGATCCTCGACTGTCTTTCTGTTTTGTGATGGTTGTGCATGAGTCCCTTGTTTGCTCCAGAAGAAAACAAGATGCATTAAGAGCTGGGGGGTGAAAACTTTTGGAATTTGAAGATCAAGGTAAATTTGTGTTCCGGGAAACATACAAGTATCTTCTGTTGCTTACGAAGGGCAGAACTTCGAAAAATATTTCAACAAAATAAGAAAAATGTGGCCATCTTCATTGTGTTCAAAAGTTTTCCCCCAACTCTTTTAAATATCTTTTATGTACAATATCTTACTCAGGACAGTACTAAATAAAAAAATAAAAAAACATTCATTTAGTATGATCTCTCTTTTTTTTTTTATTATTATTCACAGATTCTGCAAGGGTTGCCCAAACTTTCGAGCCCCAATGTAGATCTGACACAGAATATATGGCACAGTATTGTGCTTATCTTTTCAGGTCTGCTTCCTGGTTTTAAACTAAAAATGCCCAGCACTCGCTCACAGAATCAGCCCACCCTTCAGTTCCCCCGAAGAAAGTCTTCCAGATTGGGTTCTCGACCTAAAAGCTCCTCTGAGAATGCAGCGGACGTCCAGACCACCCCTCTGTCCCCTAGAAAGACAAATGTGGGAGATTTGCTCGGCGTCTGTCTGTCTCCCAGGAACTCTGTGTTGAAAAACAGCTCTTCGTCTGAGAGGCTGCCCTTGAGTCCTCGCAAACGCACAGGTGTGTAGTGTAAATCATCATGCTGGGCTTATAGTAGTGTAGCATGGTTTGTCTTTTATTGACGATGCTCTTGTTTTTCCCGTGTTTGTTCTTCAGGTGATGAGAACGGCTGTAACCTCCCGGCCTCTGTGCTTGGCTCTCCTCCGAAGCAGCGCTGTGCTCCTTTGTGCTCCCCTCGTAAACTGTCCTTCAATGAAAACACGCCGGTCTTCTCCTCACCCAAAATCCCCCTCTTTCCTATGTCACATCCATTGCCAAAGCGGCTGCAAGAGACCCCCTGCTCAAACCCGATCCCCTGTACAGAGGGAAAGCTCCCTTCTACTCGACTCTTTCCTGTAAAAAGTATGTTTTGGTGATTGTCGGTTAGCTAAATTATGTAGATGTATAAAAAAAACAAACATGTAATAAGCAATCTGTATCTGTTGTGTTTTTTTTTTGCTGCAGAATCGGGTTATCAGAGTGTAAAGCAGGCTCTTCACACTGCAGTACCTGAACGTCTTCTCTCTCGTGAGGCAGAGAGAGCTGCCATCGTCTCCTTCCTGGAGAACCACGTGGTGGCGGATAAACCCTCCAGCCTCTATATTTCTGGTGCTCCTGGCACAGGCAAGAGCGCCTGTCTGAACTGTGTCCTCCAGGAACAAAAGGTGAGCCTGAGAGGAAATATGGGGTCTGAAAATCAAATCCCAAATCAAACACCACTACTTTAAAATGCACTACTGTTTAAAATTGAGGTCAAGTAAGATCCATTAAACTGCTGTCTATAGTGTAACAAAAGATCTATTTTCTTAAAATTCTATTCTTGTGAACATTCCAGCATCACAATAATATTCAGCATCACGGCTGATGTCAGCAATTATGATACAAGTTTCTTGAGCATTAAATCAGCATGTCAGAATGATTTCTGAAGGATCATGTGACACTGAAGACTTGAGTAATGATGCTGAAAATTCAGCTTCGCGTCGCTAGAAATAAAAAGGTTATTTTAATTAAAATAATTTCACAACATTAATATTTTACTGTATTTTTTTTTTCTGCCCACAAACTTCTGAATGGTAGTGTGTATCAGCCTTTACTTAAAAAAAATCTGCAAGGATTGAAGCGATCCGATATCCATCAGTTCATGAAGACATTTACTTGCTTCGTTTCTGAATGATTCATCTGTTCAAACGAATCAATTGAATGTTTGATTGATTCAGTGATAAAATCAGTGACTTGCCTCGACCTGCTGTTGTATTTAATTTCATATCATATAATTTCAGTTATTTAAATTTAAATAATTTAATATTTCTGTATTCAAAATGTTATAATTAAAACCTTAATCTCCACATGAATGTATGAGTTTCATTGCACTCATGCCTCCTCTGAGCCTCATTAAACATCTGGAAATGTACCTACAAGCCACTTTTGTGTTCTTCTGTGCCACTTCTGTTGTAAAAATTAATTTATTAATACTAATTTCATATGATTGATCAGAAGATGCTCCTAAATTTTTAAATTGGGAGGACAAGTGCTCCTGACTGACATTATAGGCTAAAAATGAAACCAAATCCACCAGCAGGTGATGGCAAGTCACTGATTTTATCACTGAATCATTCATTCAATTGATTCATTCAAATGGCTGAATCATTCAGGAATAAAACAAGTGAGTGTCTTTATGAACGGATGAACCTGGCATGTTTTGTAACATGACCTTAAAATGACAAGCATGCTTATGGTGATCCGTCTTCTCTCGTTTCCAGGCTCTGTTGGAAGGTGTTCAGACTGTGCTCGTCAACTGTATGAATCTGCGTAGCTCACATGCCATCTTTCCGTTGTTGGGAGAGAGACTGGGGGTCCCAAAGGGCAACAGCGAGGCTCGGCTGGAGAAACTTCTGACCAGCTCTGGGCCCACTGTGTAAGTCAGCTCGCGCTAATTAGCATGAACCATTTTGTTATGCACTATGAGCAAAATCAGATTTTTGTATTCGGAGTCAAACCTGTTTTGTTTATTCGATTAGCTCTCACTATGGTGTTTTTGTGTGTAACAGTCTGTTGGTTCTTGATGAGATGGACCAGTTGGACAGCAAGTCTCAGGAGGTTCTCTACACGATCTTTGAGTGGCCTTACCTGCCCAGCTCTCGTGTTTGTCTCATCGGTAAGATAGCCGTGCATTTATCTCCCCAAATTTGTGGACATTTATCTTCTATTAAAAGAGTCTCATTTTGGACATCTGCTTTAACCCCTTAGGTATTGCTAACGCATTGGACCTGACGGACCGTATTCTGCCTAGACTGCAGGCCAAACCACACTGTAGACCCAAGCTGCTCAACTTTCCTCCCTACAGTCGTGAGGAGCTTAATGCAATCGTTCAAGACCGGCTCACACAAGTATGCATTCTTCCATATCTCCTGAGATTTGTACTTCTCAGGTTCTGAGGTAATAATAGACCGGCGTGTTCATGTGCGTTCAGGTGTCAGGGGAAGGTGTCTTGGACGCAGCGGCAGTTCAGTTCTGTGCCCGAAAAGTTTCAGCGGTGTCAGGAGATGCCCGTAAAGTGCTCGACATATGCAGGTTAGAGAACCAGTTTCAGCTGCTAAAACACGTGTGATTGATTTTTTAGCTTTGTGAGGTTCTCACACATTTGTGTGTGTGTGTGTCTATCCATCAGGAGGGCCGTGGAGATTGTAGAAGCGACTGACCGGTCTAAAACGGCATCCGAACCTGCAGCCAGCCCTAAAGGTAGCCATTACTATTCCATATTTTATTCAAAGTACCAATGAAAGATTATTTGGAGAGAAAAAGAAACGAGGGATGTCTCTGCTCTCTTGTCGCAGTGTCGCGGGTGGGTGTTCCTCAGGTGGCGCGGGTTTTATCAGAGGTGTATGGCGACCGTATGGCATCCGGCAGCGGGGACGGCGAGAGCTTTCCATTGCAGCAGAAGCTTCTGGTCTGCTGTCTGCTTCTTATCATCCGTAACGGCAAAAGCAAAGAGGTCCAGTTGGGCAAGGTAAGGCAATATTTGATCGTCTTGTTTCTAAACCCTGTGTTTCTTAAGTGTTCAGGAAGTGAGAAGTCATTCTGGGCCTGTCTGTGTTGTGCAGCTGTGTGAAGCGTACAGTAAGCAGTGTAAGCAGAGGCAGGTGGGAGGCGTCGGACAGACCGAGTGTTTGTCTCTCTGCAGTCTGCTGGAGAGCAGAGGAATCTTCACTCTCAAAAAGGCAAAGGAGGCTCGACTGACTAAAGTACGAACAGTTATGAATTATCAATAGTGTAGTATACTTTAGCCTTGAGATCATTATTGAATCTGTACCTTAATTCATTACAGCTTAATGAGGGGTCAAAATGTCTATTGTTTTCTCTTTCCTAGATCTCCCTGAAGATTGAAGAGCGGGACGTAGAGAATGCTTTGAAGGATCGAACTCTTCTTGGAAGCATATTAGCAGCTGGTCTGCCATAAATGACATCAGATTTCAAGTTTGTTTTTTTACTAATTTTACTTTTTCTCATATGTCAGTATTTTGTAATGCTTTGATGTGAAAGTCTTGTTTAAAATGACATGTGCTATGATTTGATCCAAAAGGGTTGCTCTCTCCATTGTTTGTGTCAAACATTTGGCCTGCCTTTTAAATGGATTATCTTTTTTTTTTTTTTTTTTTTTTTTTTTTAAGTATTCTTAAATGGGCATAAATTCTTCTTTGTGTCAAAACAGAAGACATTGCCTTCTATTTTATATTGTACATCAGCTTTGTAATGGTTTGGGGTGGGATGTACACTTTTAATAAAGCAGAATGTGTTACTCTTTTAATTGTATCTCTCAAAATCAATCAGTAGGTGTTTTAAATCTGCTTGTTAGTTTCACTTGTGTGTTGACCAACAATTTGGCTTCACACAATCCACAACAAGCCAAAAATAAAGGCCATCCTAAATGTAGATAAGTTGGTTTCTTCGAAAAGATTTGGATAAATTTAGCCTTGTGTCACTTGCTCAGCAGTGAATCCTCTGTAGTGAATGGGTGCCGTCAGAATGAGAGCTGATAAAACTTTTACATTAATCCATACAACTCGTGAAGTAAAAGGCTGTGCGTTTGTAATGAACAAATCCATAACTTCTATTGTGTGAATTGTTGTGTTCTTAGCTTTATCTGCTGTCATTCTGACGGCACCCATTCACTGCAGTGGATCCCTTAGTGAACAAGTGATTTAATGTTAATTTATTTTCCAAATCAGTTCCAACAAGGAAACAAATTTTCATTTTTAGGTGTACTATTTCTTTATTTATTTTTATTAAACCAAATGAAGAAAAACAACAAGGAAGACCTTTAAAACCATTTCAACCCGCTAGTCAAAATTAAGCTCGTCACAAAGCATTAGTTAACATGATTTTATTTGTATTTTTTTTGGACAAAGTGAGAAGTAAAAACGCTGCAAAGAATCCCTTTGTCTGTTCTGCCTGCATTCTAAGAGTAGTTAGTAGTTGAACAAATGTGAAGCTAGTTTTTAAAATGCTCAAGGTTTGTTTGGTTAAACATTAGTCCCTTTCAATCAACACAGCATTTATCATGCAAATAAAAAAAAATCTCCATACACATTGCAATGCAAAACAAACAAAATCAGTATTTCCTTGTCTATACATTAAGACGATTTTAGTGAAACAAATATATGGAGTGAAAAAAAAAAACAAGTGAGAAAAAGTTAACATGTAAAAACTCCAGTATTCGACAGTCTTAGCATGGGACTCTCACAAAAGCTGATCCCCACCAGGAACGAAGCTGTAAAGCTCAGTTATTGTGAGTTCACAAGTCTAAATCATTGATCAGTTTTACTATAAAAAGCAACTTGATTATCATTATAAAATATTATAATAAAATCTCTTTGGCATAGTTAACCAGTCCTCTTACCAACAATGTATTAATGCACCCATAAGAAACACTAAAATATAACATTTTCTACAAAAAGACGTGTAAATTGCATCATGCTGTCATCCTTTTATAAAGGCAGGTTAAAGTCGTGCTCGATTCTGCCTCTCGCAGCACAGTGAGAATTGCATATATTACAGCAGTGTCAGTGAGTGTTTGCCAATAATGGACCACAGGCATCCAGCGACGAAAACAAAACCGCCAGGAGTGTCTGTCGCTTGTATTTTTCATAACCCTCTGTCAGTGGCTGTAAAATAAATACACAACACTCAGTTTAATGCAGATTTTATCACATACGGCAAATACTTTTTAAATATTTGAAGGACAGACTGTGTAATCGAGCAGTACTAACCTGTTAGTACTCTGGGTAGCCTCTGGGCATGGAGTTGTAAGTCATGCCTTGCACAAAATCCTCTGGCATTTCTGGATCTAGTTGCATACCGTCCATATGCATGCCGTCAGGGTATCCTTGATATCCCACAGGGCCGTATCCATCAAGCTCTGCACGAGACAACATTGCAAAAAGTTAGCTATCTGCATACTGTTATGGTCTCTGCAGACCATGTTAGAGACATAACTGCCAGACATGGAAATAATTAGCTGCCAAATCATGGTGATAGAGAGAGATGTTATACTAACCATCCTCTGGAAGACCTGGTTCCATCATGGTGTTGTGTGCCTAAGATGCAACAAGTATATTGTCAAGAAACTTGCTCTCATTTGTTGGGATTTATGTCAATGTACTGTACTTAAGACTGCCAACTTTAATGTCAGCTTTACAATAAACATAGAAATCAAACATGGCATCTGAATGTATAATAGACAACATGCTAGACTCTACTCATACTAAAGTCTAAACCAAATAAAATGAGCCTAAAATTCTAAAAAAGAAGCTTAATTAGGGACAGTAAATCCATTATCACACACACACACACACACACACACACACACATACACATATATATATATTTACAATAATAGTATATCGAACCAACAAAAATTATAAAACTAAACCAAGCAAAAATATATTGTACCCATTTTTTCATTCATAGCCACAATTACAGATTAAAATTTTTGATCTCTAAAGCACCTGTTCACACCAAGAACGATAGCGATATTAGCGTCCACACAAGTGAACGATATTGTCTGTTTATTATAAGCGCACATTCCTCTGCCGCTTTAAATCCTCGAGCTCGTTATAGCAGGATGGATTCTGATTGGATGTCAATGTTTGTATCGTTCATCAGCTGAAAAAGAATCGTTCTGAAAATGATTCCAACGATACCGTTTCTCTATGACTTTATCGTTATAGTTATAGTGTGGACTCTGCTATTCTTTAATATTGAGAACGATTTATAGAACTATATCTTTATCATTATCTTTATAGTTATAGTGTGGACTCTGCTATTCTTTAATATTGAGAACGATTTATAGAACTATATCTTTATCATTATCTTTATAGTTATAGTGCTTGGTGTGAATGGGCCTTAAACCAAGAAATGTATCAGGCCAACACATAACTAAAAATAAAAAAGGTAATTGCGACTTTTTATCTCACAAGTCTACCTTTTTTTCTTGCAATTTTAATTTTACATCTTGTAATTCTGACTTTTTTCTCAGAATTGGGAGAAAGTCAGAATTGCGATATATAAAAGTCAGTATTGTGGGATATAAACTCGATATTGCGAGAAATAGAGTCAGAATTGCAATATATATATATATATATATATATATATATATATATATATATATATATATATATATATATATATATCTTGCAATTCTGACTTCATTTCTCACAAGTGTGTATCTCACAATTGTGAGAAAAAAAGTTAGAATTGCAATATGAAAAGTCACAAATACTTTTTAATTTTTTTATTCAGTGGAGGATACGGGTTTCGAAAGAATTATCCGCAGTTTCCTTATAAAAATATCTTACCATGAACGCCATTTTTTTTGGATCAGATATAATACAATGTCTGAATTAAAATGGTTTGCCAATGCAATTTCATGTGCAATGTGTTCAAACAACACACTAAATAACCTCCACACCACCAGGGGGCAAACTCACCATCTCCCAAGCAGCAGGGTCGTGTTTGAAGAGCGAGTGCGTGAGCTCCACTGAAACTCGTTTCTTATAGTCTGGGTTTTTGTCCTCAGAAATTCGGAAGAGAACCGCAGCAGCATAGGTGGCTGAAAGAAACAAAACACCCTTGCACTTAAGTCCAAATTATACATCAGTGTTGATGTGAATGCATAGGTTTTTTTTATACATTTGATAGAACACATGCACACTAGAGTTTTCAAATCTTTTTGCCATATTTGGATGCTTCTCTCGGACTCACCGATCCCTTCGTTGCTGGAGTGAAGGAGCTCCATGAGAGGAGCACTGGCTCCTTCCGAATCAATGATCTCAGCCGACTGTTTGTCCAGAGCCAGTTCACACAGAACTCCAGCTGCCACACGCTTGACGTTATCCAGTGGAGAATACAACAGCTGCAGCGGCAGAAAACAGATGTCTATTACAGACTGACTATGTCTGATGGAGGGCAAAGACTGTATAAGAATCCCATTCTTATACACATGCATGAAAACACCCATAACACAGTGGAAAGATGTAAGAGGTACCTGGACAAACAGAGG